>NC_039506.1:16008996-16311496 GCF_003672135.1 Ooceraea biroi | reverse complement strand
CATGATTAGATTGTGGCTTGTGCTCCAGGCGTCCGACTAGGTTCAGCACGTTAGCGAATTCGGTCCGTTGAGTGTTGACAAGTCCGCATCCTCCTCTCCCGGTACCTTTAGCGCCGGCCGTGTAACTCTAACGAGCTTAGGGCACGCTGGGCTCTCTGCTCGAGTGCATTATCTGAAACCGCGAGGCGTTCTTGGCGAGAGTGGATGCGTTTCAGATGCAACGGCGTGCGCGAATGGCGAGCGCTTCCACATCACCGCGATTACGGATTGATCCATGAGAAAATAATGCCCACAGACCCTATTTCTCTTCCAAGACACGCTTGCCTCCTTGCCCATTATCAGACTCTGTATGATGTATGAAAAGTACCTTTACGTATCTTTGAAGCTTGAAAGAATTCATTATTCTATTTGGCAACTTTCATCTACTCATGACATCAGACTATGAACCTTATCTACTTCGTTATCATCTACCGACCGTCATTTCCTCCTGTGAGCATAGCGCAACACGAGTAACTTCGTGTATCTCTCTTTCCTCTCCCTTCTTTTTATCTACGAATGAGTATTCCTACTTTGTGCTGACGCTGGTGAAATTATACAAACCGGATTCCTCCCATGCTCCCGTGAAACATCGAGCCAGTAATGTCGTTACTTTTTACTGCCTTCGTCGCCAATAAACATAACCGTTTTCGTAACTGCCAACCCGGAATAGCCGTCTCCGCGAAAACAAATCGGAAGATACGTCCGACAGTTGTCGCGCAAATAGACCGAAGAAACTTCAGTCTCCGGTGGGATCTTTACGATTGCTAGATGTAAACGAAGGATACGCATATAACATTTCCTATACGTACTGCTTTGTTGAATCTGTAATTTATTTATAACGTACAAATGTTTTCAGGCAAGAATAAATCAAAGCTCGTACTCCCTGATATGAGAGACATTGCTTTGTAAAAGCGTCGTGATACCATGCAGTGTGTGCACTCTATTTGCTCCTATATACGATAATAATATTGCAGATTTATCTTAAAAATCGCTACACCAAATTAAGGGTTACTTGAACTTTACCCCGCATCGACTTAAATATGCCTAAATGAGGCAGCATATGATCATGCGTGCAGGCATGGCGTGAACCTCGGCCAAATATCGCAGCGGAAAACCCCCGAAAACCCGGTCATTAATTGTCTTAGACGTTTAAGCGGTGTAAACACTGGAGGTCGCGAAAGGGAAAGCCTCTGGGTAAAAGCCTCGGCAAAAGTACGGGCATCGTTAGCGGAAGTTTTTCCGCGTACCGACATCGTAGTTCGCCAGCAGTTTTCACAATTTTGCGGGGACTGTACCGCGGGGGTAACCCTTCAAGTATAAACCACCCCCTACGGTAGTCATGGCAACACGGACGTGGTATTCCTACCCGGCAACTCGCCCCGTCCTACCTCCTCCTCTTCCTACGTCCTTCTATCCTCCACCCCTCTACTCCGATCTCATTCCCCTCGCCCTTCACTACCGAGCCTCCACCCTAAAAACAAGAGTGTAGTTGCCGGATCACGTGGTTCCGCCGCTCTCAAGGGGTGGGAGGTCGAAGGGAAGTGAGGATAGAGCCAGAATAGGATAGAAGGGGTAGTTCCTAATTGCACCGGGTGGGTGAGACACTAGAGGGGCTCCAGAATTGATGCTGGAATTTTGAGGTTAGGTTAACTCACTCTCTCTCTCTCTCTCTCTCTCTCTCTCTCTCTCTCTCTCTCGCACTCGTTCCTTTCCTCTTTGCTTTCCTCTTCTCTCCCCTTTACTCCCTCTTCCTCTCCCTCGCTCCTTCTCTCCCGCTCTTCGTTTATTCACTCTCCATCGTTCACTTGTTCTCCTCTTCTCTTCTTCCCTGTCGCGCGTACCTACATCTCCGCCGGTCATTCTCTCTCAAGTGAATACAGAGAAGCTAGTAGGGGTTGGTCCCCTAGACTGAAAAATGCTGCGGTATACCGGCCGGGCATGGGGGTCCTTTTCGAAATCCTACCGAAACTGTAATGAGAAACTCGTCCGTCGATTTTCAGCCAACCGAGCTTTCGACCCACTGAGAATCGCCGAAATAACCACGGCGGCCCTCTCGTCCATTTCCATTTGCTACGTACCGTACTTAACTCGGAAGCTATTCCCTTTTTTCCCATAACTTAGATGGAGCCGGTGGATATTTAGACAGCTACAGTGTAATAGCCGAATAGCTCTTCTCCACAGCATGAAACATCCGTGACAACGAAGACATGACAAGCATATAACTTCGACAACTTTGAGATACCTCCGATACCGTCCATTCTTGCAAAGCTTTCCATAATAACAAGACGGATTGCACCGTCTTAAAATGTGTGCAATAGTTTGTAAAACCTTCAACGTGTCTGCAGAAATTATTACGAGCATCATTGTATGTGTAATAATAATAAAAAAACATAAGAAATTTCCTTTGCGTGAATTATTTTATTATTATTCCCCCGACTCTTCCCATCTTTTTTTCGCCCAAAAATGCAAAGAACATTTGAAGCAAGATTTTTTGATATTTTCGATATTTTTTTATTTTAAAAGAATTTTTTCAAAATATTTTTTTAGCGTTGAAAACCCTCGGAGATTCCTGGGCTCCGCCCTGAAAGTCGAGAGCGAACGAGTCCCTCTTCGGCTGCCCGGCCAACGAAGAGGGTAGTTTGCATACGTGGTGCAGCGGAGAGGGTGGCAGCCGGACACAACCCCCCGATCAATGAAGGCGAAGCGCGCGCAGCCCTCCGGTTTTTTGAAAATCTGCCCGCCAACCTGGTACTGCCCCTTGTTTATCCCCTCCGCAGTGTCTACATCTGAACCGCATACCAAGATGGGGAAACGCGATGCGATGAATACACCATTTTGCTGTCGACTTGTTCGATCCACCTAGTACCGCCATTTTGCGTTTGCAAAGATGCAAGATAGATGCTTTCTAATGATAATGAAAAATTATTTTCTCATTAGCCAGCGAATTAAAACGCTGGGGATGTATACAACGGACTTGTATATTACAAATGCAACGTTCTTGTGAACATTAGAAAAAGTTGTATACTTAAAAAATAATTCAACTGTTGGCATTTGCGCGCGAAAAGAATTACACGGTTACGCCCTCTCGCTTTTTCTAAGCGTGACATGCGCGCGAAGTTTAAAACAAGCAAAAAACCGGTTTTTTCTTCATCGCAGAGGGTAACATGGTGCCATCTACCGGTATTTTTTTGCGTACATCATTCTTCACCCCTCAACCTTCATCCCTTTACCTTTCATTCTCTCTCTCTCTTGCTCTGTGCGTTCGTCGAGGAAGTGTATGTATGGGTTCACGAGCTACCTGTAAGATGGCGCCACCAAGCACATTCTAAATAAAAAATAAAAAAATTTTTTAATTACAAAATAAGAACGTTAACAATATTTATTATACACGTTAACATAATGTATAAAGTTATTTTAATGCAATTTTTGTCATGCGTCATAAGAGTGTTTAGTGTCTCTCCTCTCACCCCAAGCAAAAATGAAATACTTATAACTCTGTCGTACAATTTAGTGAAACGTCATTTACTGATCAGGCAGCAATTACAATTAATACACGTGGCAACTTATTTCAAGCGAAATGACTTTTTTTATTTTACTAGTCAAAAGAGATACTGCTTGTGGAATTTTTTTCTCGTAATGCTTAGATATGCTTGCTTGAAAGTATCAAGTCATTTCTAAAGGTCAAATGATACCTTTCGTAATATCAATGACAGCGAGAGAGAGAGAGAAAGAGAAAGAACCAGTTTGAAAACCTCAGCTGGAAGGTAGGGGATCGGCTCATATGCACAATACTCGCTTCCTGTTTCGCAGTTCCTATAGTTGCGTTCTTGTCCAGATTTCGAGAGGACGCGGTAGTCGTGCGATAATAAATTATTCGAGATAGATGATGTTGCCACGCCACAGCGGGTCTGGGCTTGCTCTCTGCTCCTGCAGTGTTCTGCAACCGGGTATTTATGCCGAGTCTGGCCGCCATGCTTCATACCAGCGGGCTAGCAACCCCCCTGAGTTATGTCGGCCGCGTTGGTCTTGATAGATTTTACAATTTACGATCGCCGCGTACACGCGTCGTCGAAATATCAACCTGTCGCGAACTTCTCCGACGACTTTGCATTTTCGGTGATTGTACCTCTCATCCTGCAGACCAGAGTGTATGACGCTCTCTCCCCTGATGTTGTCGAACCATTGGAATGATTTTCGCAAACTTTACCGCGATCCGTATGTCAATGTGTGCCAAATGTATATCAATGCACGAGGTTTTATGACATTTCCAGTCTGTGTTTGAAATTCCGCTCAGTTTCCGAAAATAAATTACGCATGACGAAAATCAGAGTAACTCGTTAAACGACCGCGAATTGCGCGGCTAAAATTTGAATTGAGTTTTGAAACGAGCTGTAGACCGGTATCCGAGGAGCGCTCGTCATCAAGCGTAGAACGGGTTAGTTTTATGGTCCTACAAAGATAAACCTCTGGCTGTTACTACCCCGCCGTATTATCTCTGGGTGCAAGGTGGAAACATACTATACTCCGGTATCTCACCGGACTAGACCGCCGTTTCATAAGCTTTCACATCATTTTACCCGGATACTAACCCCCGTCGGCTGATGTTTCGTACTCACCCTTGAATCTCTTCCGATGCGCCGCAAAGTGCCGAGTCAACCGGATAGGATAAATGCAGACGAAACACATAGACACCGATCAAGAGACAGGATATCTTTATTATATATTTAAAGGAATATGTTAAAGGGGAAATGCTGTAATTGCAATTTAATAACGATTAATATACACATAATATCAGATTAAAAAATACCAGACATTTCATTACACGAATAATATAATGGAATAATCATGTAAAACTTGGACGTAAATATCCCTTCCTATTATACGTCTTAGATAAAATTTACTGCAGTCACAATTGAAGAGTCCCCTCGGCGCGGATTCTCGCGATAAATTACTAACGCAATTAAATGCCGCCGCTAAGCCGATGTCGGATATTGGCACTCTTCGGTCACGCAATAGTATTGCCCTTCCGCCTCGACGCAGACACATCAGTGCGTCTCCACAACCCCCGTGACCAGTGCCATCGTATCGTAGCCGACGACACGATCGTCGTACCTACCCTCTCCTGCCATACCAGCGCCTGCTTCGCTCACCCCATTTCGTGTAAAGCGACACAAAGGAAGTGCCTGGAAATCGTCCAATATCGAGTGAAATTCTCGAAATACTCGATATCACTTTCCAATCGTCATAGTCGAGACGGGAGGAGGACCACAGGAAAGGCTGATGGGGATAGAAGTCCCGGACCGTATACGGAGGGTCGGACACGATTAAGCGACGACGTCCTGCGACGCTCGACACTCTCCGCACGTACAACGAGGACTCCCGCAGCTGCTCGAGATTCCATTCGCGCCAATTTCGAGAGTCCGATGAAGACGCAAGGCAGACCCGGCATTTGGCGTAAGAAGTCGATTATCATCCGGCTCGCAAAATACGCGCGAAAGACGACGCCATTACGAATACGCGCGCAAAAACACGTAGTACTACGCTTTACTAGCTAGACAAATTTTCTAGTGAGCTTTCGCATGCATTCTCGGACATTGCGTTGGTTTCGCGTAAAAAAAGAAGAAAGTGCTAAATATTGAAAGCTGCAACGAATCAATCATTCTTGCAAATAGAGTTAAATAAAAAGAAATATAGCCTTTAAATCTGCATATGTATTATCTCTTGTATTCTCGTGTAAAAAGTGAAAAGCTAAATTTCCTCACTTTTTCTGGAAAAGGAATGTCGTCACGGGAATAGAAAGCATAGGTGGAAGTGAGGGACGATAGGAAGGAGAGATGGACCGAATTTGTCAGGCTAACAAGGTGTTAGCTTCTCGCCGCGGCGCGCCTCGACATCTGTAATGCTCAAAGTTAATTTCAGCCGCTTCGAGGGCGCAACATCGACCATTTGCCCGCAAGAAGCGAGCACGACAACGAGGTTTCCCCGTTGTGAAGCTTTTGGAGAACATTTACGAAACATTCGGATACTACAACAAATTCATTAAATCGTCACTTTTAGCGTTCTAGAATACATAAAGATCACGTCAGGATATGCAAATATCTGGTATATATTAAGATAAGACGATGCTGTATTATACATATTATTCCTCTTTCTTTCTTATTATACGGAATTTATCACTCTTACTAAATATTCTGGAAAAAAGATGAAAAGGTGATAAAGAGAAAGAAAGTTGAAGGGAAGAAAAGTTGACATTCCTTATAAATACTATACAACCAAGAATAGGATCGGATCGCCGAGGTAATTGTTCGTTTGATACAGATTGCCTTTCCCGACTTGAGAAATGATGAGAAATGATAGTATAAAGTTAACAAAATCGATGGAAATTGGAAGCGTCACCTATCTTGTCGTCACTGTGACCGAAGCCCGGCATCGTACATGCACGTAAAAGGGGTGGCGACGGTGGAAGGGGAGTTAGGTGCCGAGCGAGAGATGGTTGGAGAGAAGGAGGAGAACGAGGAGGAGGTAGCGGTTTGGCGAGGACACCGGGTGGAGTCGACGGCGTTGCCCAGCATCGACCAGAATATTATGGACTTATCAAGCCATCCTAATAGTCTCATCAGGATGCAAGCCTGCAGATCTCATCATCCTCGGCGTCCCTGGACCACGTACCTACGTAGGAACGAGCGAGCAATGGTGTTTCCTGGCGTAGATAGCGTTATAGGAAGTAATAGCGGACTGGCATGATTACGTGCTGTCCTAAGGCATGGACAACTCCGAAGGACGGTGCTCGTCGAGACCTTAGTCGAGGGTCACGACGCTCGCGTTGCGTTGAGTCTCCTTCTTCCATTGCCACACCAAGGCCGGAGCAGTCCTCTCTCTACAAATAGCGCTGAGACTCCACTCCATTTACACCAAATTCAACAGATTTAGAGTAAATATAGGCGAATATATTAGCCCACGGAAGAGCTTTACAAAGTCTTGCGTGTGTACGTGTAATCGCTTAATCGCAAATTTCTAAAAAATAATTGGAAACCTGAAAAACTTTCTTCCTTTTATAGCAATATCAACAGTATATAAAAGTTTTCATTCAATGCTCAATCCGTCAGATAGTTACTTGACATTTTCTCACCTGTAATAGTGTAATATACATACAGGTCTTTACTCTTATCTTTACCTTTATTATATTACTATATTAACAAACGTAACCAGATACATCTTGTTTGAAAGACCATAAATTGTCAAAAAGACCGCCCAAAACAAATTAGTGCTGCGACCAGTTTGCAGCCCTCGCTACCGCATATTGCATACCGTATACGCGCAAGCACGAGGAATTACATAGTTTTGGGATATATATTGTTGTTTAGTATGGTTTAGAATTTCCATAGATAACGGAGAATTATAACGGAGGCCGCTGTCACGGGACCGAGAAATTGTACAGGTACGCGTGTACGTGCACTCGTCCACGTAAAAATCGCTACTTTCTTTCATTGATATGAGCACATCGAGAAACGGAGGGTTTTCGTATTCGTACAAGTCGTCGTTACGTTTCCCTCTTTCGTCGCGTTTAATTCCTATTAAAATCGAACTTTAAATCGATCATAGAATCGATTCGGAAGAAACTTATTTAGAACGAAAAATCGCGCAAAAGAGAGAATTTTACATATCTCGTGCAACATAAAAAACAGTCAAAGATGAAAATGAACGTACAGAGTATAAGTTGCGGTTGAATCGCCGACACATGGCGTTGTCAATGATCGATGATCATTTTGATAAGTAACGGAAGATAGCACGCGTTGCCTAAGTAAGTAGCATAAATTGCGGTGTAGGAGTAGAACGGATCTGATAAGCTCGCGCTAAATTGCGCGCGTGAGCACGGGCCGCCTGACCTCCTCATCTTCCCACCAGCCCCTGACCCTCCTCAGCCACAACTAATAACTCGGCTTTTTCTTTAACGACGAACTACAAACTAATCTACGGCACACGCGCGCTGTCGCACGGCGGATATACTATTGGCGACCCGAAACTGCCGTTCGTGTCCTTTACCTCCGCCCGTTGCGTTTTCCGGCGAGGCCTCTTCGTGATTACGGCATGAACGAGCAAGAGTAACGACGATGCAAAAACGATGCGGCATCGAAGATTAAGCGGGACCGAGTAACCCACATTCTTTCGGCCGAACCGCGGACCACACTTGATCGTCCCGTGTGCCCGTGAGAGGAGGCTAGGTTTAAGCAACTCTGTGGAAGTTGCGGGCAGGGTCGGTTGGCCCGAGGGCGGCGGCAACTATTATAAACTGTAGCACCTCGAACTACCGCCTCCAGCCTTCCTTCTCTAACACCGGACGGGCCGCTACCCTTCTTCGCCCGGCCACCCCTCGCCGCCGCCCTTTACCTTGCTTCCACCTCGAATCCAACACTGTTCCCCACACCCACCACCGCCGCTGCCGCCACCGCCGCCACCGCCGCCGTTCTGCGCCAACGTCTCCCCTGCCTCCGACCCCAAATAACCCAGGAGCCCCCTGCCGAACTAACCCGCACCCCGGAACTCTCCCGGTTTCTCTCGTACGCCGCGTATCCTCTAATCAATCAACCCCCAGGCATCTCGGCCGGTCTGCACCGAGGATCGCGGCTTTCCAGTCTTCACAGGAACGTCTCTCTATCTCGAAAGACGAAAGCATCGGCCAGAGAGCCGTGCCGTGCCGTGGGTAACCCTGTTGCTGCACAGTCCGCTGCAACCGGTCCACACGCGCACACGCGCGGCCTCACGAACATACACACGCAGAGGCATGCATTCATCGCGCGACGAGGAATCTCCATCTGCGGCGAACAAGATCGAAAGGCTTCGGGCAAACCTCCGATCGACCTACTTGCCGGACGTTCCTGATTAGCGTCTTGTCTATTGATTAATGTCTGTTGATTAATGCGACCCAGCTGCATGAGCCTCTCAAAGGCTTCTATGTTTAATCTGTCTCTGATAAGGTACACGTTACTTGCGCTTCAACGGCCAAACTGGTCAGTTTGACCGCGAAATAAGAATATAAAATAGTTGTTTGCATCAACCATGAAACATCTTTCGTTACTATATTTTTGCGTAAACTCGCGCCTCCACAAATGTCTTTGATAAAGAATCCAAGATGAGGGAGACCAGAGTCTGCGTTGCCCGGAAATCGATTATTCACGAAGATGAACGCGATTCTTTACGACGGGTGACGGTGCCAGGGACAGTGCAGTTAATAGCTAATTATCACGGTGCAATTTTGCCCGGCCGACTATTCCCATTCATTTCCTCGATATCTTCGGACGAGTCGCCGCGTTTCGCTGTCTCTCCATCGTTCGGTTCCGATCGTGCATCACGTTCCCAATATCTACCGTTTTCTCCCATCGATTCAGCCCTACAGGTCTCGGCGCTGTATTCGGCGCGAGGAAATGGAGTAATTATAAGGAAATAACGGGCGTTGTCTATGTGGTGGGTATTGACCACCTTTGGTGCAAGAATCTGCACCCCTCTACAGCTCTCAAAGAGAACGATATGCGAGAATCTCGACATTTCGTACAAATGCGATCCGTTATTTGTTTGGCTGAAAGTCTTACAAAAGAGAAGATGTAACGAGTACACAAATGGAAATGGAGCAAGACGCAACGAAACGTCATAGAGCGAAGAGTAATTTGCGATACGAGACGTCGAACCGTGCATCTCAATTCATTTCTCCAGACGAAATCATCGACGCGATCAACGCGGCCAAGCTGCGCGTTGATCGCACTTTCTAATTACACGGACCAAACCGCGGACATTTATTTAACGACTCGACACTCGTCGTGAAGTCGACGCGACGTCTCTCGCAGAGACGTTAATTCGTTAACGTTTAATTGCGCAACTTGGCTATCCCTCCTGTCACCCTTCGATTCAGAATTTACGTGCAAAGCAATCCGAACAACACGCTTGCACGCGCAAGTGGAATTACGTGGAATTAAAACCGACGAGTCAATGCTTTTCGTAATGGTCCCGAGGATGCACGATGCAATTAATATAATTACTTTCGATTACACGAAGGGCAGGAGAGCAAAACCGACGAAAAACAAGGAAAAAAGACTCTCTTTATTCTCGTTTTTCGTGTTACCGTATTATCTCAAAAGAGATTACGTGTTTCGCACGGACACGCATATGCTCATTTCCACACTTTGCGTAAAAGACATTGATCTTTTATCGTTATTATACGACCTCTCCTTTGTCATTACTTCATGTGTACGAGTAACAAAAGATGAATCGTACTCTGTCTTTGTGCTCGGTTTATTTCTCGGTTGCAGATTTAATTAATTTTTTTGTCACATGTTACTTTGCGTCATTAACAGTTTCAATTGGCACGCGATTACGAAGAATCGACTACCGCACAAATCGTGCTCTTGAAACATGCAACGGGCCGAGGGGATGTTCTTCGCATTCAACTCAAGTGAATCCTACTTCGCACACGCTCGTGGATACGTTGCGCTAGTGCGCGCACGGAAACAACCGAACTCGTGAGTTTACTAGAATGAAACTACACGCGTGGTCTAGATGTATGCAATTTTGACTAGATTAACGCTGCATTATTCAGCTAATTAACTGCTAGGAACCGGCCCAACTCGCTGTTTTCGGTATCCCCCATGGAAACAACGTCATTTGTCTTGCACTTCTGCTCTCAGAGATACTCGCTTGGTATCGTCGCGGACTTTTTGCATCGTTGGCCTTTTCCAATTTTATTTTCCAATTGTGTTTAACATATATATCACTTTGTCGGGGGATGGTACGTACTGTACTTTTTATTTGACAAATATAATAATATATTTCGAGATACTCGGAACTTGTGGGCGTCTGACAATTAATTCACATGATTGAACATCGTTTTCAATTATGAGACAAAATTTCAATCGGCGTGTCGCGTTACACTGAGATAAGCATTCAAAAGCTAAAAAGAGTCTACAGATGTATGAAAGACTACAGAGGACATCGGAATAGAAACTTGTATCCAATCTGCCATCCGCTTTTCGTATTGATTCAAAGAGCAGCGAAGCACAAGCAAAGCTATTCCGAGTTTGGCAATCATGTTCAACGTTGCGACCGCCATCTTCTTCGGGAACACTACGCGATATTGCAGTGACGTTCGACGTTCCTCTCAAGCGCGAGCTCTCTAAACTTTGGTGGAATCGAGGAGATGGCAAAGGAGGATAAGAGGAGGGAAACGGGAAGGGGAACGCGGCCGCAGAGAAACGAGAAAGGCGGTGCTGGAAATGGGAGAATGGCTGAATATTCCTCGAGGACGAGCGCTTCGTCGGTAGCAGCAACGGCCAAGTCTAGGCGTAGCCGAGGTCCAGAAACCAGAAACCGGGGTATAGCTTTAATACAGAACTATCTTGATACCGCACGGATGGACATGTGCGAGGTGCCTTTGCCACGTTTCAGAGCTACGCAGTTCGCAAAATAACATATTTATCTCGATATCTCCTTCTCTTGCCGATGATATCGTGAGATCGTCAAGTGATTAATTACGATAAAATTTGCGCAAGTCTGACGTAAGACGGGTAACAATCAATCGTTAGATTGGATTTTTGCTAAACTACAGTATCTTTTTAAAACTTTTGAGAAACCGAAGCATATAATTTCGCTTGATAATGACATAGAAAGACGAATTTCCTGAAAGAAAAAAGAGAAAGAGCGAGAAATGTGATTGAACGTTCGCGCGCTTCAACCACTTTCCAGGGGGGTGGGCTATCGAGAACGATACATGCATGTTTTCTCGTCTTCGTTCTCCTGCGTGCGTTTTCCTCGCATTCTCATTACTCGCGCGTTCTCAGGCATGCATCCACGGAGAGTCCAGTGATGGGCTTCTCGACGTGGTGGTATCGTTGGTAGCCGAATGTCGACGGCCAGTAACGGCGGCAATGCTGCGAGCCGATTGGCGTCGCGAGTAAGTTCAAATGCGAAGGTACGCGAAGGTATACGAGGCCAACGCGGGCATTTCGCCTCTCTGGAGGGTCCCACACGGCTACCCTGCAAGTAGCGCGATCGCGTTATGCCGCAGACTGGAACTATCGTTTGCGTAGGTGTGCGCGAGTATGCATGGAGACTCCGCCACCACTATATCTCCCCTTAACCCGCACGGCCATCCACCCAAGTCAGCCTCACCTCGCCGAGCCACCCCCGAACCTTCCACCCTTCATCCTCCTCGACGAGAGCTCCGCGACCACCACCTCCACCCGCCGTTCACCCTTCCTTATTGCAAGTTCCACGGTCCGTGCATTAAACTATGGAGTTGCCCAGGCATCGACCCGACCCAACCCCCCTCCGCCCACCCACCATCTGGATATGCGGCCCGCGCGCATATACGCTATGTACATTTCTAATCAAGCGATATTGTAACTGCGGTCTAACCTCCAAACACCACGGCCTCCACTACCGGCAACCACCCCCGTCCATCCCCGATCCTCTCTCTCAGTCGTTCCCACCGGTCGACCCCTCCTCCCCCAACCGCCCCTTTTCCACCGTCTCCCTCGTTCGGAGTTTCATTCGGTTCTCCTTCGTACACTATCGCGTTCGTATTAAATTGCCGACTTGCAATCGTCGCTATCCACCCCGCGGTTCCCCCGGGGCGGGCGGACGGGGAAGGCGATTGACTCTGCGGCATGCAGTCACATGGTCACGTGAATTAGAAAGATCGTGCGCACGATGTTTCGAGCTGACCCGACATTGCGGAGAATGAAGAAGAATCCAAACAATTTGGAAACTCGCATGCATCTCGTGCTTTGTGGGTCACGCAACTCTACTGACACGTTTTAAAGTAGCAGTCGTTCGCTCCCATTTAAATCCGATGATACGACGCAACAATTCAACACGTTGCTGTGTACAGCAAACGAAACGTTTCTCAGTGAAAAGTAAATATTGCGCTATCGCGCATTCCTGATTCATTATTCAAGATCAACGTTATTAATCACACTGATATTGATCCGAGTGGCGCGCGCTACCTTTCAACGCGTGGAATTATAGCTTGATGTCTTCCGGCTTTCCCTGCATGGCGCGAAATTCACGGAAAATCAGCGGTCTCCATAATCGCCGTTCTCAAGCCACACAAATATGACTGGAGTCTCGTGGCTACCATTGACTAGAAATGGAATTCATACCCGATCGTAATTGAAGTTACCAGAGTATAACGTTATCGTGGAATAAGTTTCCACCGGAGGCAATAAGTACGTATGTACAATATAATACCGACATTAACGTCAACGTGCGTGCGCGATATGATTCACTTGGATCGCACTAGTAATGTACCGTACATACCAGAAAAGTCAATGTAACGATGAAAAGCACCGAGAATAAACAAAGAGAATCAACGTCAAATCGTTGCAGAATATTGAAGTACTTGGCATTTGCATCGTAATGGTATGTAGGTGTGCGGTTTAATTGCGCGCATGGAATAACCGCCACTTTCGTTGAGATGACACGAGATTTCATCTTACGGAAAATTCCAACGGGGGTGAACTCCATTTCGAGTTCGAGTTATTTGACGCTCGATTAATGACACGGACATTACGGTACGCAATCTCTCCTAAGCTGGCAATGGTCCGAGCCCTTAGATGCTCAAACACCGACATGCTATAATACGATTTTGCAAACGATAGATCCGCATTAATCCTTGAGGTATCATAACGCATGAATGAATGAATGAGAGAAGAAACAGGGTGAAAATTTCGAAGGGAGCCACAACGTGGTCCCTTGACCTTTATCATGGCTTTTCAGGTCGCTTCAGTCGTTGCTCCAGAAATTTAATCAACGTTGTTGGATATTTATAAAATCAGAATCATGTTTCCTAATCCTCCTGCATAAGTCACGTTAACTATTAAAAATGAAGAAAATAAAACAAGTTTTAAATTGTTTTAATTTCTGTTTTACGTATCATTATCATTTTATTGTAAATATCATATTACACGATAAAATGTAAATTTAGCAAAATGAAACAGGAAAAGGGTGAGCAATTGAAGAGTAACATAAATTTGGTCCAACGCTGGACCAAACTTTCGAAAACCTGTTTCGTTGTGAGAACTATTCTCAAGACCGTGGGCTTTCTCACGATACCGGTGACCGCTGGTCATCTCACGCGCGAGATGCGCGAGCATCGTGCGTACAAAGAGAACTTAATTCTTGAATCAGGTCCAGGGGATGAAACTGGTTCGACTAGGTTAATGATAATGCATGAGCAGCATGATTCGAGCAGTAAATGCAACCAAATGAAATCGAGGATCATCGATATCGATTGTTATGAAAGTTGCGTTAGCCATGTGAATTGACAATAAGATTATTTTAATCATTTGGACCCACGATATACATTTTTATTTAAGTGTATCTACAATAATATTCCAAAGTCCGGTTTATTTAATTTTGTTCATTTTACACAAATAATTTTGTTAAAATTTATTGTGTTTCCATTTATCGCATTTAATATAAATTGTTAATATAAATAAATATTTAATATAAATTTTTAATTTAATTTTTAATCTAATTTTTAATTTTTTATAAACAGACTTCGCTTCACGCAACTGCAACAGACATCGATCAAATATGTGTGTGTGTGTACGCGCGCGCACGCACATCCCATTAAAAAAGATAAATTATAAATAAATTTGTTATATGCTGTCCCAAAGCCTCGTAAAACACGCCAGTGAATAAATTATCTTTTCGCGACGAGAGAGAGAGATGAAAACCTGTTTCGCTGCATCTTCCTGTCATTTTGCTACTTGACTACTCCGCGTTCTCACGCTAAGCCTGGACCAATGATCATCTGCTGTGCTTTCAGTGGAGAAGAAACGAGATGCCGAAAAGAGGGGTAGCAAATCTAAAAAGCAAAATTCTGCATAGCAGATGTACGCGTGCGGTAACTCGCGAGCTGGTTTCGCGTATTTCAAGAGACGAAAATCTGGGTCTGTCGGTCAGTATCGGGGAGGCTGCGGTCCACGCAGCATCCCTCTTGCTCGTAAAAGAGTTTTTCTCCCGGCTGACAACTCTGCAAAATTTACGATCGTCCACATCCCTTCGAATCGTAAAACATCTTTCCAATGTTTCAAACTCTTCGTCAAATCAAAATGACGACACGTCAAGCATCAAGTTTGTCATGGATCAAGTTTTTCTCGTCTGATTCCTACCAAATATGGTAAGCTAATTATTTTTATTACATTTTCGTATTTTATGGAAAGTCGCGTATCCTTCTTCATTAACGAGTCATTCTTCCCTCGCTCATTCGGGATATCCTCGGGCGGGATATTTAGGTACATATTATTCGTACGTATCATAGTGGCCAAAGATAACGATATATCCGATTTTACTATTTACTGCAAATTATTAAATCGTCCCTGGAGAGACCAGCAAGTAACATCTAAACGTTCGACGTCCGTGACCAAGCCAGTTGAGGTCAGAATTATTGATCTAATACTCGAGGAAGCTAAGCCGGGTGTCTACGTAGGTTCTGAGCGTATCTTATACTTCCCATCCCACGCGCTCGCGTGCGCGCGTCGCGCTCCCGACTGAGCTCAAAGCCTCGAGGTTCGCAGCCCCAAAAGGAGCCCCATAATTAATCGCGTCCCGGGCGAAACACCCCGAACGGAGGTAGCTTGTCGCTATACCTAAATGGATTCCCCGTAGAGATCTCGAAGCGAAGAGTCTCTGGAGCTACAGCAGATGTGCGATGCAGCTCGAATCTTTGTTTCAGACGAACTATAATCGATTCCAATCTTGCGATTCATTAACTGCACACTATTTAATCCGCGTATCCCTTTTTACAACCAACTCTAAAAAGTCAAGGAAAGGAATCGGTTAGGTCAAATCAGTGGACAATGATGGACGTCAATAAAGCCAGCGATTGGAAGACATGGATAACGTACCTAACGAATCTAATAAGCAAGGATTTATCAATTTCACGTGGAAAATAAATAGGACACTTCGTGTTTAATTGTCAGCCGGCGTGTCATCCGGTACCTGATATCCAATAATTTCATGGACACTAAAGGCTGTTGGTCATTCAGTCCGAGTAATCAAGTTTCCTTTCGCGAATACTCAAAAGCGACCGACTTTGAACCGAGATAATAGATCGATTCGACTAATCATGAACGGGAAGATGTTATCAAGGAAAAGTCTGAAACTTATCTCACGGGACATCTATACTCTTTCCACTATACTCTGAAATTTTTGTCAAATTACAAAACTTGAATTTGAAACGTTTTTCATCATCTAGCAGCTCTATAAAATATTGACGGTTTTCGAGAGCTGACGCGCACGAACGTCCATTACCACCTCGATGATCCTGGGAGCTGGAGCATCGACAAACACTCGTAAACGACGTACATACGCCGGAGGTGGGACCTTAGAGCGAAGTGTTAGGTCGGTCGGTCGGTCGGTCGAAGGGGAGAGGGAGAAAGGCCAGGCCAGGTTGGAAACTACGTGCGGCCGGTGATTACGTCGATCGTCGAAAGAACAAACTCCGGATTGGATTAAGCACACGGTGCTGCACGGCGCGGCACCTTCCCCATTTACCGGCCGTGGCCGGCGTCGCCGCCACGGTTTACCATAAAGTTTACAACTTCTGTCAAGCTCCACGCTCGCTGTAACCGTACTAGAATGACGACAGACCGACCCTTTGGTCCACGACGTCCCTCCACGATCAGCTCGCACTCGTGCTCGCACTCGCTCGCCCACACGAGCGCCGCGAAACGAGTGCGCCGGCCGAGTTAACGACTACATTCTCATTGTGCACGCGGAAACACTGCGATCATTGAGTACGAGGGAAACTTTGGCCTGGGGGATAAATAGCCGGTAATTTCGGAACTCGCCGCGGCTTCCGCCTCCGCGTCGTAAGTTCGACATTTTGTGAGCTCGTCCCGCGGACAAGATATCGTTGTTCTATTCTCTTTACTGCTCACGACATAAATGCATTTTCCACTTTAAGAATGTAAATCGCCAGATATAATAATAACAATTTTCGATATTTTCAACAAACAAAACTATTTCGTTGCGTGGTGATTTACGCGATTGTTAACGTGAATGAGGAGAGATTAAATGCTAATAAATTTTATATTTTCTGTATATTTTTCTTTAATATCAAGTTGAGACGCGCTGTGTGTGCAGCCAAAAATGGATACTGCACTATGTTCGATATGTTGGTTGTCCCCTCGTGCGTTTTAGGGATGCGCCTATCCATGAGGGTCGAGACAGCCCTTCCTTAATTCGCGACTAAGATGGCAGCTGACTCGCCGGCCATTTAGTTTCCCCAGTGATCCTACGGGACTTCTTGCTCGTCTCTGTAAGCTCCTGCCTATGTGTCGGACCATGTCAGAGGGGAGGGTAAAGGGTGGCGAGAACCCCGTGGTCATCGTCTCCGCATAACACAGAGCGGGATAATTTTCTCAATTTCGCCGTGTCTCTCGTGGGGTCGGTCGTTAAGGGCTCGAAGTGAGATTCCAGGGGGTTGAGGAAGGTTTCGGGGGAAGGGCTGGTAAGGGTTAGACCGTAAGATAGTTTGATAGGCTTGGTTGCCAGGAGACCTCTAAGGCCTTAGCCCGACTACCTAATGCCGAGAAAGGCTGCCCAGGAATACATATGTACAGGTCCGGGCTTATAAGTGATCCTACCTATGTACTCACTTGCTCGCACTCGCATTATTCGCCTTGTCCGCGTATCGCGTCAACACCCCCAGCGAGATGATAAGATAATTTCATTCGCACGTCGCTTTAAAACTGCTCCATTCATATAAAGGATGAATGCGTGATTCAAGGGAAAGCGTTCGCAGTCTCATTCGTTTTATTGGCGTACGTACATCGTACAGGTTTTGCTATAAAAACCAGAATGGAAGAGATATCCAATGATAAATTGAGTGAATTTATTTCAACAACCTGACTCTCTAACCGGTTAACCAAGAGAATATCACGAACGCCTTCGTCGTAAATGTAAGAAAATTCAATCACGATCAACGTCAGATAAGGAAAACATCGAATGGCTGATTGTACACCGTGGACAATTGCGCAACTGGAACAATTCCTAGGAAACTCGTTGAAGTTTCGTCACTGAAATCGCACACGAATGTCCTTCTGTAGTCGAGCGCTTCCTTCAAGCGCTCGAAAAGTCAAACGAACCAACATTGAGCAGCTGACTGATTCCCCCTGTGCGAAATCGTGACGTAAAAATCAGTCGAACCGAAGAGCGGTTTTTCTTATTCCTTTTTTTATTGTACAAGTTGCCATCCGAAGAGGAAAGACAAAGGCCAAAGACCAGAACGTCTGACCTCGATGCGAGCGAGCGTGACAACTTAAGTAACGTCTCGACAGGGTTTACAGGCTTACTCAGCGAGTCTTCGCTGCCCGCGAACGATTTTAGCGCGCGAGCATTAACGTCGCGTAATGTACCTCGCATGCATACCCAGCAGACAACGAGTATAAGGCCAGAGATACTCCCGCGGCCAATGGCTGAACGTGGTAGTCCTGTACAGAACAGTTTTACCGATAAGACCCGCCGTGTTTAACAGCCCCCGGCTAAAGCACCGCTCAAGCCCGCCCTCCCTCCTTGCCGCCCCACACCCCTCACGACTCACACCCATGCTCATTCACCATAGAACGTAGACCATGTTATATTATATACACACGTACCTATGGAACTATCGAACCATGAAACATTCCACGTAATCGTTACGATCTTGCAGCGGATTTATTCCGAAATGTCTCGACGGTCCAAAAAAGGGAAACGCAAGCGAGAGTCGCGGTGTAACACACGGATATAGCGAGATGAGATGATTCGTCATTCAATTTAAACTCGTGTTTGCGTGTTGAGTTTACGTGAGTGGTAAAAATACTGAAATCGTATTATCAAATATCGACAAAGAGCAGGAGTCAATTATTCAAGAACGTGTCTCGTATAAACGCTACGTTAAAGCGCCACAAACAACGTGTCGAAATTTCTTAGAATTACATTTTCCAGTTGACATCAGAAAACGCTTGCTCTCTTTCACATAAAAGAGCCGTATACACGCACTACATCACGCATGCAAAGCTTGAAAGCTCCCCGTGTCAAAAGGGAGGAAATGTGCGAAAAAGGGAAGGAGGAGGAAACGTTCAAGGTTACGCGACGCAAAGTAGAGGGTGAAGAAAAAAGAAGATGGGAAGAAGCTTTCGGGTGGCGTTGCGAGATCCGTGTAGCGGGTCTCCGGGAGCACAAGAAACCGCCTTAGTGCCGGATCAATAGAAGAAGGGGGGTCGGTACGCTCCTACCGTGGAGGGAGCGGGCGGAGTGGCCGAGCTACGAGAGAAAGAGAAGGAGAGGGGGAAGAAGCGAAGAGGGTAACGGCGACGAGGGTGGTAAACGTGGAAAAGCGGGGCGGCGAGGAGCGAAGTGGAAAAATCTTAGGTCGCCCGCGCGGGGAGCGAGTTCGCGTCGGTGGGGGTAACCTTAGACAAGAGGCGTGGTCTGTACGTCGTTCTCACCCCACGGCTTTCCACCGAGAAGCAACCCTTATCGCCTGCTACAGGCAACCATGGACGTCGGCCACGACGATCGCAGGGAATACGTTACGTACGTAGATGGCGGGTGGAAAAATGCCGCTCGAAGCATCCGCGTTGGATTTTCGCCTTCTTAACACTCTCACCACCCCCACCCCATCACCCCTCGCATCCTCGCATTCGTGTTCGTCCACTCCCGTATGGACGGTGTATACGTAACTTCTTTCTTCACGTCGCGTCTCCCTTCGAACAAAGCGGTGACCCTCTTCCCCCTTGAGTCTCGCTCGTCTCGTTTCTTCCTCGTTTCGCTTGAAACGATGCACGACGAAGGTCGCACGTTAACGATGACGATGCGTACACGCGACGGCAGCAATGACAGTGACGGTAACAACGACGAAAGTGACGACGATGACGGAAACCGCGCGAACCGCGAACGAACGATATGTCCACGACGAACGAGAACCGCGCAACGGAGCTTTTTTATCGGGCAATGGGTAGACGAACTCCGAAGAGTGAAACGAAACTCGTAGCGGCCGTGCTTTTTTACGGCGCATGCGGCTGTTCCGCGCGAAAGCTGGTGGTGGGGTTGAAAGAGAATCGAACTCGCTGCGCGCTTGGTTCACCCTTCTTCCTTCTCGCACGCGCTGCATGTTTGACATTTATTTTCTTTCCGAGGAGAGCGAGAGCGAACGGGCGAACTGATCGGCGATTGGCGATCCACCGCGTCTTTGCATTTTCGTGAAAAAAAAAGAAAAACCAACGAAAAAAGAATGAATCCTGCGGGATATTCGGAAAATTCATCTGTGACCCGATTCCCTAAAGTAACGGTCACGAGACCGTTTTCCAAGTCTCCCAAAGTTTTCACAAAAGGATATATTGTAAACTCTCGAGACACGAGACACGTCGCATCCTTTTATCATCTCTGCGATCAACAGCCGATTTTCGCGCGGTTCCTAGACTGCACTCGCTTCACGCATACTCGCCGACTGATCACAACGGTGTGGAGGTTCGCAAATGTGGCAGCACGAAACGTTCATACATTTCGGTTACATTACCGTAGACATCATCGGATGTGTTGACGGGAAATACGAGCATAACTCAGCCGACACTACCTGCCAGGATTTCGCGAAAATCCCCCTTCGCTCTGCTCTCTGCCTCGTCGTGTGGCTCTCTCGCGCGTCGTGCACTTCCACGACCACCGTCTCGTCCTCTCGCTATC
Organism: Ooceraea biroi; assembly: GCF_003672135.1. NCBI lineage: Eukaryota > Metazoa > Arthropoda > Insecta > Hymenoptera > Formicidae > Ooceraea > Ooceraea biroi. The sequence continues at coordinate 16,290,739 of NC_039506.1, read as the reverse complement.
CGTCTCTCTCCTCTCCCCCGCTCTAACGTTACACTGAGTGATGACGTCATTTCCTACCGAGTATTATACATCTCGCAGCGTATTTCCGGCGTATGGCCGATTAAGATTCGTCCGACATTCGGCGGGAGAATGAGATTTTCCGAGAACCCGCGATTCCGCGGCTTGCAAACGCTTGGGCAGCGAGACTGTTAAATGACGCTTAAGAACGAATAATGCCGAGTAATATGCTATCGGTTCTTATTACCGTAAGCTGCGAATTCTCTTGAAAGCGGGAAGGATGTTTTCCCAGGAAAAGGAACATAAACTTGGAAAAGTACAACAATTTGTAGCAAGAGCGTAATTCCGAAATGAAATCCGACTTTGCGTATGAAAGATATAATGCAGACGGAAAATTTTATCGTCGTCGGGTGTTCCTTTCTCTCTTACTGTGAAACTTATCAGCATGTAATTAACGGCGAAGCAAAGTCGTGTCGTCGTTAGGCAAAAAGGTGCTCGGACGGATACAATCCCGTAAATTTCCGGACTGGCATGGCCCTGCCCCCTGTCCAATGCCGAGCAAGAAAACCCGGTTGTTCGGTGTTTTGCGCGACGCGACCGTGTTCGCCGGAATCAATTGTTGTTTCGGGGTTTGTTTGCGGCCGAACTACGCCGTGGCCACGCAATGAGACAAGCCGGAAATATTACCGTAGCACCGCGAGAAATTATGCGATCAACGTGGCTGTAACGCTGCGTCGAGCACGATTCAATTCGAATGACAGCGAGTTTTACTCGACGGTCCTCGGCCGATTGATATCGATCGCTTCGAATGTAGCAGTCGCGATTACCCACTTAATTTCGTTGTATCGTAAAAATTTCCATTGGAAATCCGTATCTGCTGTATTTTTGCGCATTCTGTAGCCTGATGATTTAATCAAATTCACAATATGAATTATTTCAAGTAAGTTAATAAACAAATATTTTAATTTTGCTATATTGTTGTAACATTTGTACGTACAGACGTACATTTGTTCATGCATAATTAAATGTAATGGTAACTAAAATCCCACAGGGTGTCTTTCGAGCAACGAAACCTCTGGACCGCAAGGTCCGGTTTTCGGAGCAGGATAGCTTCTCTCCTCAGGAGGGGATGCTTTAGAGAAGTTAAAGGTCGTGAGACAGATTCTTCTCTAGAAACTGGTTGAAGGCAAACCTAAGGGAACCGTTTTTTTTATAGCGTAGTTGTTCTTCATGCGCGCGAGGTCTATTGATTTAAATGTTACTTTATAAAAATATCTGAAAGCGAGCTATTTGCTGTAAATTGATTTATTGCGTTTGATAATGCACCGCGCACTATATCGCAATGCGAGGACCAAATTTATTTCGTTAGTCGTGTTTTCACCTCTTCGCGTCATCCTTCCTTCATCCAGTCAGCATAGCGGTAACGCGTGAGTTTCGGTAGAATCCAATTAATGTCGACATCTCTCCGCGTGTCTCTTTCACCATTTTGCATTTTAAACGTCATGGTACGTCGACCGGCATGGCTTGTCAGCCTCTCGAACCACCTATCATTCCTTTCTTTGTGATGAAGAAATGCAAAATCCGAGATACCTCTTGCGCAAAACCGGATTACAAAGAAATTCTGGGGAAAAAGCGGGAAACATGCTTGAGCATACGAGATTCAATAAATTCCTAAAATGCCACAACTATCTGAAACCCCGTGTTAAGATGCTGACAAAACGCGTATCTTTGATGCATAAGGGACGAAGAATTAGAAATAAAACGATTGCAATTAAATAGTCTTGTTTACATTGTTAAACGCGTGAGAGCGCCAGTCGAGTAGTATATTGTACGAAAAGTGTTCGGTCAGGAATTCGGAAGATAAACTGGAATTTCTGGCTTGCAGATGTAAGCTCGCATTTAGCGCTCCGCGCTTCGTTGAGGAACAACGTGCGATAGTTTAATTCGAACTTCGTACGAGACCCTCGTATATGTCACAGCAATAACGCGGAAAACAACGGACCAATCTAAAACGATTGTCTAAAAGTTCGGTTAGACTCGCCATTAAACTTGCCTAGGAACTGTTAATTAATTCGAGACTGCCTCCGCTGCAGCTGCAGCCATTTCAAGGCCGTGTCTATCGTTAGACGCGCTCATAAAAGAAAGTGTAGGACGTATTTAAAAAAAAACTGTCTGTGGCCGAGGGTGAGACCGGAGACAGGCGTTGAAAAAAATCGCATAAAAAAATTATATATAAAAAAAGAGCAGTGGCCATTATAGCACGTGAGATAATAATAAAGTGACTAATATTATATCGTCTTACGTAACATGTAAAAATACAGCGACCGTGCTGCAAATAAAAGCGTAATATTAGCGTTGGAAATCGAAATGTTACATGATGCCGTCGAGACGCGAGTTTCTCTAACCGTACAATAATGAAACTGTAATAAGTAAACAAAACGGTATTTATTCCATTCATTCCCAAGGCTCTTTAGAACCAATTGTAACGACATGCAGAGCGTATCAGAGCCGACTAGGTCATAAAATTGAAAGAATTCAAATGTCATTTCGCGAAGCATAAACTTGCTTCTATCTATGAACAATTTAAGTTGCGATTCACCGCAATAACCCCGTACGACAGAACGGTGAACAATACCGCGATTCCTTACCTAATCCTGGAACAATACCTCGGCCGAATGGCGTCGACGATTCCGTCGTAAGGGGTGAGAGGATGCACAATTCTCGAGAGCGAGAAGAGAGACCCCTTTAGCCGGTCGGATGTGGCGACGGTTGAAGAGAGGGAGGATAGTCGGTGGATGGGCGAGAGCGGGTGGAGAAACAGGAAGAGACGAAGGAGGCGGAGGCAGAGGAGGAAGAAAGAGGGAGAGAGAGAGAGAGAGAAAGAGAGAGAGGGCGGTCACTTGGCGATTAAGAACACGTACTAACCCTGCCTGGTTTTCCACCCCTGCAGCCTAGGATCAATACAACTTAGTTTCCCGTCTCAACCCTCCGCCGTTCTTCTCACCCCCAAGTATACCCCTTTGCGCCACTACCATCGTCGTCGTCGTCGTCGTCGTCGTCGCCGTCGCCGTCGCCGTCGTCACCACCACCACCACCACCACCACCACCACCAATGTTCTTATGCCGCGAACCAACACGGCGAAACTACGCTTCTTACGAAGCCACGATCCTGCAAAACCGACCTTTGAATCTGGCGGATGCAACGGGTGGTCCAAGATAAAGGGATTTAAATGCGGCGGGAGCACGAGCGAACGACGTTGTCGCGATCACGACATTATGCTCGCACAAAACGATTTAAGAACGTTTCAGTCGGTTTTATCCACCTACGTTCACCGAGCCGCAGACGTGCAGCATCGTGTAATTATTACATATATAATTTAAAATATATAATTTAAAACAGCTACTTTAAGGGGAAACGCGACGCTTATAAAACGATACGTTACGCTCGTAAAAGTATAATCAACCATTTGTTACGCGTAATATACTAAAATAATTATTATTGAGGATTACATGCCAAAGCCTCTCTTCTAAACACCAAAGTCGGCAAGGTATCTCTCATTTTGCAGTTTAGCGCGTGTCATGCCACGAAGTGTAGCGGAGTCTAAAGTAGACTTTTAACATGAATGCAGATCTAAATAGGAAAGTAAACGTTTAGTTTCCATTATAAACGCAAAGAGTTGAGTAACCTATGAGAACCTTGCACGGTGAGAGATCAACCGGGAAGCTACGAAGTGGCATGAGTAATGGAACGCCGCGTGCAATCACGCGGATGGGCAGCAGCCGCTCAGGTGGCTCGGCCGGTTTATTTATTTATACGCGATCCCTCTCCCTCTCCCTCTCCCCGGCCGCCACCTAGTATAGGACGCAACATGAGAAAGCGTGAGGTCCGTAGGTGTGGAAGTCTTCTTACGATCGATAACGGTTAGTCGCGCCCAGTTCCGCGAATGAAAGCATCCATCCCAGTACCTTTTCTAGGCTACTAACAAGCTACTAGATAATAGCAATCAACCGCAGTTGTCTTTTCGCGTTAGTAGAAAGTAGCCTGCCAACTTCATTCACTCTTTTCATCTTTTTCCAAAGCAAGCATCCTAATCCTTCATCCTTCTTTAAGTACGCTCCGAAAGCCCTACCGACTAGTTTGCTTACTTCGTTGTATATAGGGAGATATATCTTGATCCTCCCGCATCTACAAATTACTCATCCTATATTTTCCCTCCACTTTTACCGTTCCCTCTCTTTTGCGGATCTTCGTTGTCTTAATCTTTTCCTGTATTACATTTAAGCATCTCCTTGTCTCTCTGTCTCATTCTCTCATTCTCCACCTATGTCTCCTCTAATCTCTGGCAATTTCCATATCCAATCATTTGTCTTCTTTTCTAGATCTCTTTGCACTGTCACAGGCGGTTTTATACATTTGCCATTTGCGTGAAACATCGAAGACATTTATCTCCTGCGCGAGTCTCTCGTGTGTAACATCACTTCGTTTACTTTGGTTCTCCTTCGTCTTCGTCCTTCGTTTGCGCTCACCCCCTCAGCCGATTGTTCTCTAGCGTGTTCTCGCTCACTCCACCGCATCTACTTTGCGCTCCGTTCACGCTTTCCTCACAGTCTGTCTTAGTCGTACCCTCTTCCGTCCCTCGCTCTTTCGTACCTTTCGTTCAGCCACCCTCCGTGACCGGGGGGTGGCTATGATCGGCGCGCATGCGTTCGTTCTGATGCAGTTTCCGCGAAACCACCGCGATGTACACGCGCGATGCCTGCGGTACGATCTCACGAGACGTGGCATCTCCAGATGAAGATACGCCACGACACCGACCGAATCAGGATGAAGGCTAATCATCCAAATTGCTCCATTTTCATTTGCAGAATTCGAACCACATACAAAAATGATTCACATATTTTCTTTTGAGACTTTTGAGATTTGCACGTCTTGTTATTAAAGTCCATTTTTAGAAGAACAATAAAAAGAATAGTGGTTGGTGGTTTCACTATCCCACTGTCCTAATAATAAATGACTAAATGATAATGCTTGTTTATATGTAAATAATGCTTGAATAATTAATAAAGTAATTCGTAAATATAAAAATGACAGTTATCCTATTTTAATGTAATTATCGTATCGCAATATTTTTGCATCAATCAACGGTGAATCAACGTATACTTTAAGGATGCACGTAAAAAAAAGAGCACTACGCAATGTGGAGAAACTTGTGCAGAACGAATTTATACTACGCGAATGGAATAAAACGATATGTTCAAATGTACCAGCGATGTTTCGAAAAGTTGCACAGCGAACATACGAAAGAGGATAACGAGTACTTCAAACTTTGCATGTCCGATATAAACCGATGTACAAAATTTCTAACACACTCATCCGCGATATTAGCATATTTTGCCATGCACGATATAAGACTTTCTAAATGCCAAAATAGCCACTTTAAACTAAATATGCACAGGCACACGTTACGTAACAAGTTACAAAAATGATATTACATCATTACCGGATACCTACGTATCTTACAACGTTTTTAATAAGACGATTCGAAAGATAATCGCGCAACATCAGTCACGGTACATTATCATAAAGAAGATTCTGTCTCTGTGTCTCTCTCAGTGGTCAAGAATGAATTTACCAAGACGGCTACTCCTTACTTTGAAAGTCAACCGATTCCAGGGTGTGTACACGGGATTTTGCTTATTGTCACCCGGACATCTCGCCGAAGCTGGATGCCAAGTCGGCCATTTTAAGCGAGTCCCTCGATAGCTTTTCCTGGGGTACCTGGTGCCACCCCTCGGATGAGCTTCAGCCGGCAGCGTGGCAAGCCAACCCGGCAAAAGCGATTAATTACTTTGAGCAATTTGCTCACCAACTCCACTCAGCTCGTAGACCGACACTATTCTCATTTCTCTGTCCGTGGGCAGCTACCACCCTCCGTGTCCCGTCCGTCCCGCACCTTCGCGCGTCCGTGTCCGTGCGCCAACACGCGTGCACGGCCGCGTACATACACGCACACACGGACACGCTCGTGGCGGCCACGTGTGTTACTGGTCATTCAACGAAGGTACAGAGTGACTTCCTGTAAAGCTATGTACATCCAACCGGGCATTCTCGTTCGAGTTGTCGAAGGGTAGAGCCGCCGTAGTCAACATCCACCGAACGCTATTTTCCGCCCGAGTACCGGCTGGCTGGCATTACCGGCGGATCGATCATACCGCTCGCTTTTCTCGCGCCTCTTCGCGATCGCGACCCGGCAAGAAAAAACGTCGAGCCGCTTGCTCAAGCCTTGCTTGTCCGGTTCTTTTCGTAACTTTTCTTCCAGGAATCGTGCTAATCGTGAAAAACGATCACAACAAATCGGTAATAACGGAAAGAATCGACTGATGGAAATTTTTGCACGCACGACTCAGATGAAATTATCGAGAGGCATTTGGCTGTACACCGAAGCGCCGTATTACGGAATATTACGAATAGCACGCTCTGACGCGCTGGTATAATTACGTTTTTATGCTAATACGATTCTGCCGCTCCATAACAAAGGATTACCGTGCTGGTAGTTATTAACCAAAATTTGGTGTAAGCTGACGTAGATAATGTGCTGGCAATAATCGGCATAACGCGCACGCATCGGTTCCTCGAGAATCGTACGTTTTGTAACGACAGTAATCGACGAGCGTGAAACTCGTTCTGCATGTCGCGCTTCTGCTGCACACACATTCGATCTATCTATTATAGGACACGTAAAAAATCATCATTCTACAACGTATACAACGCATACGTAGTAGAGCGTAAACTAAAACGATTGTTACGATTCTTACGCAAATTGGAATAAATGTTCGATCATGTTTAATAATAAGATCTAATTAATAGAATAGAGCCGGGAGTTAATTTAGAAGCGTGCATGTGGGAGCAACCAGAGGGTTACTCACATCTGGGATCCACCGTTGTGGTGCCTCTTACAGGACGCTTCAAAATGAGCTTACAAACAACTAATACCGCGCTTTCCTGCGTATTATAGAATGTAGGTCCTATGCAGGACCGGTAATACCCAACTAGTTATTCGAGAACAGACGTCGTATTACTGCGGAGTTGTTGGAAAGCTCATTGTTAAAATCACGTTGAAACGTCGCCACGTGATCGTAAAGCGCAAGGATCCGAAGAAATTCGCGAGCGACGCTTTTTCGATACAACTTTTTCCGCTCATTTTCGTCTTATGTAGCCTCTTTAGTTTGCGGAGAAATGTCTTACTTCCCCTACTTCGTCGGTGGCCGCGGCCATCTTGTTACCCCGCCTTTCCTTCTGAACCCTCCTTGTATTCCCCCTGCGAACGTTAGACTGCCACCACTACCACCACTACCACCACGGTAACCCTCATAGTCTCTCGTCTTACCCTCTCTGGAAAACGTGGCTCCCCACACCATTCGCCCCACCCCCTTTATCCACCATTCTGACTTACCCCTTCCAGCAGAAGGAAATGTGGAAAGACTTTTGCCAAGATCGTTTGCAAACTTTCTCATTATCGCAAGCTAAAGGAGAGATAAATGATCCCTTAAGCAAAGTCTTTTTCATAGTAGCATGCACTGTATGCGCGCGTACGTGTATTGACGATACGACACTTTTTGCAGTGTGTCAATTTCACTTAGAAATAATACAAAATATAAATGTGTATTTAAGATACAGTCTTGTTTGAGAACTTTTACTCGATCTGTGTGCGACGATTACGATTTAAATGTCTGATTTAATTACGGGAACTTTAGCAACGCTTGGTTACGCGAAGAACCGTCGCAAATAGTTTCTCAGCTAACCCACGTCAAGCACATATTTGCATTTATTTGCGAGTGCAAGCATCTCGTTTACGTATGCAAAGGAGAAACAGAAAGACAGAGTAATAAAAGGAGAGAAATAGCGAAAGGAGGAGAAATGGTAGGTACAGAACGCGCAGTCAGCTTGGAAGGATTAGACGGATCCTTAATCGGAGAAACCCAATCCTGTTGTGGAGAATGGAATGTTCTCATTCCCATCGACGACCCTTTCGCTTCCAAAGATACGCGGTATTTCCCCAATAAAGATAAGAATCTTCGATTACGGTGCGCAGATTTTCGCCGCCCTTTCTCTATCGCGCGCTACTCTCCTTTTCGTTTCCTTCGTGCCTCTTTCATTTTACGGACATTTACCGTAAGTGGCTATGAAATTCCAAAACTTACTCTCCACGCACACGCATTATCGCTTTTTAACAAAATCCGATAAATAATCCGATTATCGTATAATTTATTTCGACCGCTAACGGGTTTTCACTGAAGGTTTCTGTGATACATAACCAACATCTGGAATTTTTAATTATCGCGACGTACTTAATCTCTATTTATTATGATGGAGTACTCAATATATCCGCCAGGAGTACCAAATATCCGCTAAAAAAATATTGACTCAAAGTTTTGGAATGAAACTTGCAAGTTTGTACTATAATTACAAGTGACTTTTAAATCATAAGACAGAGACTCTTTCTCGGGGATTTACATATTATTGAAATTGATGGTACTTAAGGGACGCGTATTCAAAGTAAACCTCGTTGTGAAATTGACACGCGTTAAATCGATATCGAGCTTCATCCAACCTCGCAACTAGCATCGCAACAGAAAATCGAACCGTGGGATGGGATAGAGGATGCGATGCGACCCAGCCCGCGGAAGGACGAGCAAGGATGTGTAAGGACGCGTTACTGCAGGTGAAGGAGAAGTAGGTAGAACGTGGTATTCTGGAGCCAACGACGATCAATACCCAACAGCCCGGCACGTACGAGTCTGTATAACTATACTAGTGTATTCGGTGTACACCGTAAGGGGGTAGTTGGTAGAAATAGGGGTGGAAACATCCCCAAGGAGCCGATAGTAGCCCATAGCGCTGCCAACCCACCCCATAGTTCTGGCCAATGGATGCCCACTGCGATCTCTAGGTCTGTGCTACGAATGAGAAGCTTTCTCTCTCTACTCCTTCTATCTCTGCTCTCCTTTCGTTAGAGGTATATATTGTAGTATATACACGTACATACATGTATACGCATATATGCACACACACACACATATATATACACCCATGTACATATACACCCATGTACATATCTATCTATATTCCATCTCCCGGGGTTTCTCGCCGTCTTTGTCTTCCTTTCTCTTTCTCTCTCTCTTGCATCTCGAGTGTCTCTTAACATTTAAATGCACCTATTCGTTTCCTCGATGACGAACAAGTCCTTTTATGGTACACGAAGATGCACTCGGCCTCGTTGTCATCGCGTATACACTTTATATTTCATCCGGATAACAATCCTGTCACGTTGAGACAGGATTTTTCTTGTAAATATCATGCAGTGATCACAAAGTATAGATCCACAGAGCGAATACAGAAAAGTACGGAGAAGATGATGAAACATGTAGACATTAAAAAAAAACAGCTTTTTTCTTTTTTTTCTAAATATAGCTATCAGGGTTTGTCCCCTTACATGAATATCGCGCAACTTTTCTTCATGTGCATGCGTGCGTGCGCGTGCACGCATGCATACGTGCGTATGTGAAGTCACGCAAGAAGATCCTCCGACCCCGACCTCCGACTTCTATCACTCGCGTTCTACCTTTGACTTTATTACCAGTGGCCGCGAATGAATGGAAGGAGTATGATAAAGCGCGTTAAAAGAGGGTGGGTGGTCCACTCTTAAGGGCGCGGAAGGGTGCGTGGTTGTCTAGCGTCGGGGTGTACTGCACGAGACGGGGCAAGGGTGCGGAGATGGCCGGAGAAGGGTTTCATTCATAAACGTGTTTTATTGTTTCAGGTACAACGCGACTGGCGAACAGAGGAGGTCGGATAATAGCGACGGGAGGAACCGGAAAGCATAAACCCACGCAAAAGTGGAGGCCACTTGAAGCATTTTCTGCGGCGCGGTCGCAACCCTTCTGAAAATTATCCAGCACGACCTCGCGATTGTCCCAACCTTACTGTTTTCGCAATAATGGGATGTGAGCGACGCAAAATTATATTTTTCTATAACAATATCATAATAGACGCCCACTTTTGGACATTTTTTTTATCGAACCAAATCAACGCATTACCATTAAATTAAAAATAATTCCAGGATCAACTGTGGAATATACCGAAAAATGTAGAATCTATATCAGAGGTGTCAAAAATCATTCGTTTCGTTACATTGTATTATAGAAATCATTCGATGAAAACTGTCAATGAATGAACCGATATTTATTCACGTTGATACAAAACAGAAATTTCAATACATTTCGTATATCATTATCACATCTACATGAAAAGTAATTACTTGCAATTACATACAAAAAATGCCTGAAAATATTAATATCACTATGCAAATTTGAAAAACAAACATTTTTTGTTATTTTCAAATATTAAATCTTATATGTGAAATCGTTAGCCGATCATAGTAGAATATTGCAGAAATACAAATTGCCAAAAATTCGGTAACACTTTAATTTGGAAAAATATTGAAATTTTATGGAGGAAAATCTGTTTAAATTTCTAATAATGATGTCTTTTTCAACGTATAATAATCGCGCGCATGTATATGTATGTATATGTATATATACATATGCACACGCGATATACGCATATACCTGATGTTTATATATAGGTATATATGAGAAAAATACTTTTAGTTTGGCGACTTTAATGATACTCAACCACGTTTAACAAGAAAAAATTTTTGCCAGCTGAGAAACTTTTAACTTAATTTCCTTACCAGCTTTTATCTCTCTTGCAGTGGAAAACTTTAATGAGCGCAACGAGAACGCGCGCTAAAAGAAATTTTCATTATTTTAAAATAATTGCACGTATATGCATTGTGCGAAGAAATAGACGATATTATTGCTTATTCTGCTATTATTATTTCCATTCTATATTTCATTATTTTATTCTTAACTTGTAACTATAAATATCATTGTGATGGAGAAAACTACGACACATTCTTTTCTTTATATTTCTCCAATAATTTGCCTTATATTCAATACAAGTATTTGTGATTATAATTTCGGATTTTGTCGTTTGTCATAATTTATTCGCAATAATCGATAAAAATAATAATAAACAAAACAGTTATTTAGACATGATTCTCCATCGCAAGGTGATAACATGTTCCATAATTGCATTTTACAAGCACGTTTGAATTACTCCATTTTTCAAGTGTACATTATGTTAATTAAAAAGTTATGAGCGTGCAACTTGAGGCACTCTGCCACGCCTCTATGCAACAACCTTAACTTCCAGCACTACTTGTATGAACCCTTTAAATCCCTTGCTACACCCTCCTCCTTTTCCCCTCCTTTCACATTCAGAGTTGGCCAAAGTTCAAACCCTTTCAATGGACAGAACTTTTTCCGTTCCAAAAACTCGATTGCGTACAGTCGTTGAAAAAAGCATAGAAATTTTACTAACGGAAAAATTTTATCCTTATATTAACGCGCATTTGATTATCGCATTTTTCAAATGCAGATATTCTCAAGATATACGCGCAAAGTGAAAATTATTACGACTATCGCATTTATTTCATCAAATTATCAAGATGTCTAAACGAGATTTCACATACGAGATATAATATAATAAACATATGTAAATCCAAATTAAGATATGCATATTACAAATCAATGTTACTGTTCACGTAACAGCTCAAATTATTAGCTTCCTTAATATGTAAAATATCTGAAATTTCTCACGATTTAATCATTGTATTTGCGCTTGCCTTGCTTGAATGTTTTATTTAATTTGACTATTTTGTTGTAGTTTAGATCCATGAAATTACCAGAGAATCCAAAATGTGTCAAAGTTATTAATGTTGAAAAACGTGCTAATTTGTCTTCTTAACGAAAGAGAAAAACTTGTGTGTACATGTATTTTTGTTTGCGGATGTATGCGCGCGTGTGTGCGTGTGTATGTGTGCGTGTGTGTACGTATGCGTGTGCGTTGCGCACCTAATCGCGTATCTCAAAATTCTCTTCGCATCAACATACATATATTCAAATTAACACGAGACGTGCAAGCGAGCACGCGAAGGACTCGGAGCCTTAATCTGTTTTAGCGAGGGCGTAAAAACGTCAGTAAAAAACTGGCAGACGGCAAGAGGGCAGAGGGCAAAAGGAGTCACGCGTTTTTTCCAAGACGGGAGGAAGAAACGGCCTCGGGCTCCCAATTAGTGTTCTCAGCCCCTATACTCGCATCTCAACGGCCACGAGGCAAACGCCGCCCGGGGTTCACGATGGCGTTGAGATGCAAGAGAACGAGATAAACCGCGCGATAAAATGGTATGCCCTCACATTACCTACGCACATGCACACGCGCGCGCGCACACACTCTCTCTCTCTCTCTCTCTCCATCTCACTCTCTCACAATTACCCATTTCTTTTTTATTCACTTTAGCTTCACACATGTGCATGCGACCGAGCGATGAAGAAACAGCGGGGAGGAAAAAATCTTGATAAAAAAATTACTTAATTCGTAAAAAAATTTGATCGAAACGACGTATAACGGTATAACTTACGATTATTTTTTAATTACTTTCTTTTCTCCTATTAAGTTGCTCTTTCCAAACAAATTTAAATATAACCAGATACATTACGTTTCTTTGTCTCTATATTTGATTTATTTTTTCAATCCATTTAAAGCTTGAAAATTTTATTACTAGAGTTTGTAGAGCAATAGCAACACTTTACCTATAATTAAAAGAAAGATAGCAGAAATCAATTGTACAAAACATTTGAAATTTACAAATAGATAGCACTGTGTAATATCTACTTTATATATAAAAATTAATATGAGAATTTGTCAAGTTAACGCTAAGGCGTCGTAAATAGGGCTTTTTAATTTTTTTTTCAACAGAGTTCATGTCATAAACATTCATGTCTATGATGTAATGTTAGAAACGCTGCCATAATATGAATGAAAATCTTGAAAAATTCATGCTAGATAAAATATAAATACTAAAAGGAAAAGAGAACATATTTATATTTCATTTCTCAATCTGTTATATTCATGGTGAATAAAAGAATCGCAGCAACATTTATATAGAAATTTATTATCGGAATTTGGAATTCGGTGAAGATGTACCACCAAAATGCTGTCCAACATGTATCTATTTAAGTTTATTATTTAAATGAATATGCATGTCAAAACGTCAACGAAACAATCTTTAAAGTACTCTCGATTTTACCAGAAAATATCACATTTACGGCGCTAATAAAAAAATTTCGCCAACATACGAAATACAAAAAGGTATAATTTACATTTCCTTGCGGAAAGAGCAAAAATTCGCAAAGACGAAGGGTTGAGAGTCGTCGGACATGGGTAGCTCGCTATTTTCAAGCCTTTACGAGAAATTCACGCCAGCGAGGAGGTAACGCGAAGGAATTGTCTTGAACATCGGTGCAGCGCGCGAGTATGATACGGTCAAACGCTTTCCATGCGACTTTACCAGAGAGACACCTCTTTTCTCACCTATTTTTTTTTCCTTTTACGCCAGTGACCGTTAAACACATGCGGCTGAGAAACGCACGACAGTCGGTGGCGCGGCGACTGCCATGCGCTAATTATTTAATTATTTATTTACCAGCTTCATTTCACCGGATTATACCCACGGCCGACCAAGTTTCATTCTTCATCGCGGCCTATTAACACACGCTCCACCTTCGCGGCTCCTGCAGACGACTAATTGTTTACAAAGCGGTTTCCTACTGTTCGGTACTTGCGTACAAATCAGCCTGTACGCATTTTAAACGAATTTAATTTACATTTCTTTGGCTTCGAGGATTGCGCTGTTTACGCGATGTTTATGCGATGGAATATATATTATTGCTTTTAAGAATTTTTTATCATTGCTAATCACTGCCTTTGTCAAATACAATTACAAATACAATTACTATCAATTTTTGTAATATCTGCGATTGTGTATGTACGTGCGTGCGTGTGTGTATGCATTTGTAATTGATATTCTGTAAAATTATCTTTGGGAAATGGTTACGAAATATCTCAACAAATTTATAAAAACAATTGTACAATCTTCATGAAAAATATACAGAAAGTATGATGGAATTTTTAATCCGAACAAACTCGAACTGGCACTTCTTTAATGCAAAATTCTACCAAGAATATTTTATACGACAAAATATAATAAAAGCACACGATATACAAGTATTACATCCGTGTCACATATCAGGCAAAACTCTATGTAGGAATATATTTAATGTACATCGCCTTTGAATTTCTCTTCAGTGCATGTAAACAGATGAGAATTGTTCAACAAGCTTCATAAATAATGTTGTATATGCATGCATATTATTTAGCAAGAATGTGTGTGTGTGTGCCAGATTTTCAAACGTTACAAGTTTTAATGAAATGCGATTAGAAATTCTTCGGCATATTGATTTTAGAACAGCAATTTTAATATTTTTCAATTTGTCTATATAAACGATCGTATACATGGAATTTAACATGTGAAACATCATTATAAAATAATTGAACAAGTCGAAATAAAGTATCAGAAAACAATTGTCATTTGTACGAAGTGATATTTTAAATAGACATATGCCATTTGATAATTATACGTTTTGTTATAATTTACCGTAATAATACAATACTCCTAATAATATAAATTATTTCACGTTTTACTTGTGCCATCAAATACGTGTGTAACAAGTACTTATTTATTTATAAATCACAAACCTATTTTGTAATATAATACATTTCACACCCGTCGTGTACTAATAAAAATCAATAATACATCATTGTTTTAAAAATATTGTGCATCAACTACTGATTGAGTTATTATCTCTTACGGACTAATCTACATATCAAAGTTGAACACGAAATTCAGTTATTCAAATCAAATTTAAATTGTGTTTTCTGCAACTATTTCTTTCAAATATGAATAATTAATGTCAAACAGAGATGCGCGTGCTCTGTTTATTAAAATATTTATGTAATTTATAATTATTTGCATTTACTACTGTATGAATACGATACATGGTAATACAATTCTGAAATCACAGGATTTTAAAATAATACATTTACGAACGAATGTACACATTTGTTTTCAATAAACGAATTTTTTTCACGGCTAAAACTTATAATATAATTTATTTCGAGCGATCTGCATATCTTCTTCCTCTTTCCTGTCTCATTTCATTTATTATACGCTTGATAGTTGTTATTGAACCAGCAGCTGGAACAACATCTGCTGGACCGGTTGGTCATTTCGATCCGTCCGGTCTCCGGGCGAATTGAATCCACGATCTTCTTTTCTCGCGCGGCACGAACCGGTCACTACTCTGGTCCATCAAGATGCTGCACGCGCCTGGAATCGTAGACCAGTTCGTCCGTTGCAAAACCGAACGCGTTTGACCAGCCCTTAATCCTGATAATGGGTAAGGACTGGTTTCGAAAAGTCGTATTTTCGCGTGTCTCCTCAACTGTTTGCAACAACCCGCAGCTACGAGATCAGTAAGCGAAGTAACGTCGAGCAAGACGGGATTAAATCTGCCAATGGCTAGTGTGACAATTTAATAGTCTCCTAAATATTTCAAGTATCGTACCAAATGTACAGCGTGCTCGAGAAGAAAGAGAACATGGGTGATACTTTCGAAACAAATTCTTTCTTTCATGAATTTAGTGTTCAAGTTTTCTTTGACATCTCCGTGCATCTCTAGAACATTCAGTGACAAATAAATCTCGCAGATTACTGCTACATAGCTGCCGCGTGTCTTTGATTAAAGCGAGTAATTATTTTTTAATTTATTTTCAACGATGTAAGAGTGGGAGGATAATTGACGAAAATAAATGAAGAGAGGATTCACTTAAGTAATCATAATTAAATTTTATTTAAATAGATATGTGTGTGCGTGCACGCGTCTATGTGTGCATGTGTGTGTGTGTGTGCGTTTCATTTACCGACCAATTCTCTGGTTAATTCAGACACTGAAACTGCGTGCAAGATGCATAGATGGCTGTAGCAAAGCATCAAGCACCTACGATCAATAATTGACTCTCTCCCTGTCTGCTAAAGCTGCTCGCAAAATGGCTTCGTACGCCATCTCTGAGAAAATGACTGGACAAGCTATATAATTTTCCACGCGTTTAATCAACAAATACGTTTTCTTCCAAATGTTTCTCCATCAAACTGAATTATTATCCTCTATCGTAAGAATATCAACCGAGACGGTTTGAAATTAGCTTGAGAAATATTTGAAAAATATCCACAAAAATTAATGCCAAAAGTAGATATTTAATGATGTAATTCCATCACGAATGGAGCGTTTTATAGAGGCCAAGCTTCTATCGTCAGCTTGGCGTAAATTCTATTAGGGATGCGACAAAAGGGGAATGTTTTCACGGCCACCCGTAATTTACTGAAAACGACGTGGCACGGACATTCAGATTAATTCAGTTCAAGTCGGTCAATCTTAAGACGACAGCTGCCGCTGAAGGAATCCATTAGTAGGCTTACGTCGCAGTCGTCTTTCCCGGGGGGTGACTAGCTTCTCTGACGAGGGGCAAGCATAACTCTGCTTTTGTTCGAGATAATAAGCCACCATTGTTGAGATCCATCCAACGGCCTTATTGTTCATCGATTCATTTTGCCGAGAATACCCGCGATAAGAATGAAACTCTCGATTCATATTATGTCAGTAACAAGCCTCTGTCGTCAGTTCGCGTAAAGAACATTTTAAACGATCGATTGTCTCAAAATTCGATCCATCACGTAAGCACTCTACCTAATTATCCAACAATAATTTTATAGCGATTTTATATCTCAAGTGTCTGCTGTGATGAAATGAAAAGCTTTGTGCGACGATATTATTAATTGTAAAATTGAAAACGATGGAAAAAACAATTCTCGTTGCATCATAGAAAAGAACATCTACGGAATCGTAATCGGAACACTTTCCAGGTAAAATTTGCCTTCTTTAGGAATACCCATAGTAATGATAATGCGAGTCGTGCATAGCAATGGAAATCCAGGACGAGCATCGCGCCATGGCTATGGGGTCGCCTTGGCTCGTGAAGCGGTACTACACCCCCAGGAACAAAGTTATATCGGCTCCTGGTGCCGAGATCGCAGTCGTAGGGTGAGGCCCCGCTGCCCATTCCCGAGGGAGCGGCGAAGTTCGGTGATTACCTAGGACTCTCCTAGGAGTCGAGTTTCGTACTTCGGCAGCGCGCCGGCTTCGGGTATCTAACAGTCGAGCAAAGTAACTAAGGTTATTCAGGGGTGCGTGGACGGCACGCGGTAGAAGAGGGAGGGAGAGCAAGAAGAAACTCGTAGAATATCAGAGTCGAGGGGGAGAGAGAGGGAGAGAGAGAGAGAGAGGGGCCGGAAGGGATGCATCGCGCGTGATACGTCTGCATCGATGTACCTATCTCTGACCAAGTAATCGCACCCCCGAGAATAGTAAAAGATCGTGATTGAACGGAATCTCTCATGCGTTGCGCGTCTCCAATCAGTAAGTTCTTGGTAAGTATGCAAGATGACGAGTAATATTCTCTATGTGCCTTATTTTGATACTTTGATGGGTATTCGTTGTTACTAATATTCATTTCGACAAAATTTTTGTCGAAAGTATTGGAAATTCATGGCATTATACTTGTGCGTCAGTTCACTTAAAGACACGACAATCGGTTTACTCTGACCGCGAGCAAAAAAGCGATTAGGTTTGCCGGAATTGAGACTTCCATAACTTCAAAGGGTACGTGGTATCGTAAGGACGAAGGACCTCGTTAAAATCATAATTCAATATGGCTGATAAGATGGTGGAGCATCCAGAAACGATTCAGGTACGAACTTTCATGAAGGTCAGAAATGGGTTGTAGTTACCCTTCCTGCATTGACTACCTCGACGATGTAGATGCTATCTAAGAAGGGAATCCGACGTCTACTATTGTTCTATTGCGAGAGATCTCGATGCTTCGGCATGGCTACATCTCACGATATTCCTTAAAGTTTGCGAGAGAAAGTTTATCTTGATGTAAACTTTTTGGTACAAGTAATGGATCTGTGATGCGTTAATATGCACGAGAATTAATTCATTTCATGCGAGTGAAATCGTTTCGATCAATTCTATAATTAATAATGAAGAAATCTTTCGTGAAATTGATTACTTATACGTTATTGATTACTTGAAATTGATTACTAATCGTTTAAGTATATACACAGAAAAACTGTTTTTTTTCCTATCTTCTTTCTATTTTTATAGTCTTTACTTATTACTATTTATGTTATATTTGTTATTTTTTTATTGCAACTCTTTCATGTATAATATTATATTGATCGAAATGTCGACTGTCTATTTTTCAACACGATCGCATAATTAAATAATAAAGCCACAGATCACATGGAATGTAATTTTGTAGCAACTACCGCCTAATTTTCATTTGAATCAAAACCTTCTTTTCTTTAAACAACATACTTTTTGCAATTCTCCTAAATTGCTCATTCAACGTGACTCTCTCATCGATCAGGCTCTTCTCTCAACTACCTTCTCTAACTTTCTCATTATCTTTATTCGTAACCGTAATCACCGTTCGGCTCGATTCCGATGCTGCAATTTTTGTTCATTATTCATTCCATTTAACAAGAAGATTGCTCGAATCATCTGTCTAGCAACATCTTTTCCATGTCACGTAATTCGTTGACGACCGAATCAATTGAAATTAATATCTAGTACGATTTGTTGATTTCCTATTCCACATAAAGAATATAGACTTTCAATTTTTCAATTTCTGTCTATATTCGCTTTATTGATAATCCTTATGTAAGGATTCGATTGTTCTTGATATCGAAATGCGTCTATTAAATTACTCTAATGACTTTCCATATACATATGTTTGCATTTTATGTTAAAGTAATATTAGTAATATCGTTATTACAAGATACCGACTAGTTTAAAAAAATAATGTAACATTGGCATCTTTTATCCCAAATATACCGTTAGATTATCAATTCACAAAGGTTTTCCATGATATTCTCTATACTTTATAAGAGGCGTTTAAAATCTTTTGGAAAATTTCATCTAAGATGGTCCATGTCGCCCTATTCTCTGCCGGACGTTAAATCGAAGTGTTCGGACCCCTTCAAATTGTGTTTGGTCGGCCATATTTTTCTCGAATGCCTATAGGGGGAATAAAATCGCTTTCATCATCGAAGAGAGAAAGTGAGATGGAGGGTAACGCTGCTGGGCTAGCAGGGGCGGTGAAGGGTTGCCCAATCAACCCCCAGCGAACCTTCACGTCTTACCCTCTCTACAAAGTTATCTTTC
The DNA here is from genome assembly GCF_003672135.1 of Ooceraea biroi. Classification (NCBI taxonomy): domain Eukaryota; kingdom Metazoa; phylum Arthropoda; class Insecta; order Hymenoptera; family Formicidae; genus Ooceraea; species Ooceraea biroi. The sequence continues at coordinate 16,271,431 of NC_039506.1, read as the reverse complement.
TTGCCCCTGCCCTGGACACAGTTAGGGTACCCTCGAAATTCCCAACTATTGACCGAACCACTCTCGACCATCGTAACGATCAATCGGTGTCTACTACGTTACTAAGGAAGACGCAAGTTTCTTTAATATCATTTCCTCACGTACACATTTTATGGTAACGTGTCTGAACAAATTCATCGCTCCATGTATGAAGGTAAGACATTAAAACGAAATAAACTACTGAATAATGCGTGTCGAGTAAACAATGTTCTAATGAGAAGTATAATTATAATGCTTTCATATTTGCAGTGATTATAACATCAAATGCAGAACAAACTTTTATCTTTCTTTTAATTGAAGTGTCTTGCCTCTAATGCAAACAAAAAACTATTTTTAACGATATTTCAAAGTGATATAATACGTCTTTATTCTGAGATCGCATCAAGGTATATTATCACATGTGATAAGAGGCAAGTTTCTTCAATGAAAAATGCCGATTATTCATACATCTAATATACATGAGTGCATTTTCAATTTCACGACAAATCCATTACGTAGCTATCGATTTTCGGCATGCAATCAGCATGAGTAGCCCAACTCTAGACGATAATGTCAAACATGTTTCGTGAATTTGCCGCAAAGTTATCCCATACAAACTTCCGGCAGCTTAGCTTACGTGTGCTCGATGCATTTTCAAGCTCGTAGAACCTTCAAACTTCCACGATAGATCCTACTGCGTGACGAAAAATAACAATCGGTCGTAACCAGGCAGTAAGTACCGGTGTAAAGGTTTACACGGATTTACGCAGTATTCTCGCAAGCTCTTCCATTTGATTCGCTTTAACATAATTTTTTATACGACGTACGATCTCGCACGAGATGTAAAAGACCGCAACGCGTGCGGTATTTACGCCCCGTGGAATCACACAGAGGCTGGAGACGGGTATAATGGTCGCCAGGACGAAATACCGATGATCGTAACCGTACGACTGTTCAGCGAACCATCGATAATTCGGGATTGCCTACTATAACGTCTCTCTAATTTCCTTGATATTCTCATCGAAGGGTCCTTCCGCCCTAGAGGAACCTAAAGATGCCAGAAATACCTTCCGTCAAGGTATAAACGCCTTGCAGCATAGGCCTGCAAGACTTGTATTAATTTCATATCCCTTCCGCCGTCTGACGCGGAGACTGCGTTCAATCATCTATTTATTGCCGGTCGTGTCCAATCCCGTAATGCTCCGTCTCTCTTTATCTCTCTCTCCCTTCTCAAGATATCGCCTAGATGTGAGGGAGTGGCGACTGGTCATTAATTTCCACTAGCAACCCCTAAGGACCCCTGATGGAAAACATGTCGCCGAACCACACCTGTAGAATGATCGCATTACGCAGCTTTTTTCCAAGATTTAACCAGTATGTCGAATAAACAGCTCGAGGATACATAATTCTTTTACAACGTTGTAAAAGAATTTAAATGCTGAGATGTAATAATTACACGGGAATAAAAATAGAAATATCCCGAGAATAAAGACGTATATTAATCTCGTAAATATAGAGGAAAGTCCCCGATTATGAGATACTATATCGATTTTGCCGAATGTAAGGAAATCTATAGGCAGAATTTAAAAATTTAATACGTTATCTTGAAGAGAATTTAATAAGCTTTAGGTTGGGGAAATAAATCTAATTTAAATATTATTTTTTCTGAAAATTAAAAAAATTTGAAAAAAGAGCTTTACGCAGGATCGAGAAAGTGTGCTCCTAATATAAGATACCTCGAGAAATCGGTGTTAAAAGTGCAAAATACATCAGTATTGCAAGTAAAAAACTTTATTAGATAGTTTTATAAAAATATTGCTGCCACAGCCTTCGCCAAATCTTCACGATTCCACTGTCGACGCTTCCTCGTTTCTCTAACTTCTATAGTCAGATTCTATAAAAATTAAATACAAAAATTCGTAATATAAATTCGCATTAACTTTTCTTTAACCTTAAGTAGTATTTTCTTTCTTTTTATTACACTACATAATCTTCATATTCGAGCAATAATTATCTCATATTAAGAGTATCCTGAATATCTCATTATACGAGCCACACGCCTAGCGGTTCCGCGATCATGAAATCTAACCTCTACAATTAAGCAATTCAACAAATTGCGTATTTTCCTGTTACTACGATTCTACTCTATCATTGCATACTGAATTTATTGCCAATCATTTCTTTATTATATAATAAACAAGGTTTAAAGACTTACCTCAAGTTACTTTGACATGTTCACAATTTCACAAACCTTTTCTTGCAAAGGCTAAACGCAACAACGAACAATGAATTTTTCACTAAATACATTTTACACCAAGAGTAATAAGTTCATGATGGAACTAACAGATGGTGCTCAATAGTTTAGCAGAAACCCCATTATCTCATATTAGGAGCATATCTCATAATAGGGGATTCTCCTTTATATTTTTTGCGATAAATTTAATGGACAAACTCGCGAAAGAACAATATATGTCTAATTATACCGATGGAATGCACATAGCGAAACTTTGCGATCGTAATGAACCACGAATGTGTAGCGCTTACGAGTAGTCCCTACAGAGCTTTACATGTTCGGCGGCGCGGTAAATGTAGAAATCCCGAAACGGAAATCTCGAAAGCATAGCGGAGAATTGGGACAACGCTTCCTTCGAAGTATCAGCGACGAGGGGATGCTCGGCGTGAAGTTGGACGCGCCCTATTAGCGAAAACGAGCCGATTCCTTGCTTTTAACAGTAAATGCGCCGCGCAGTGAACAGCGTAAAGGAATTTGCGGTCCGAGTTCCTACGCTCTCCGAGATCTGCAGCGACCTTCCACCTTGGACTTCTGCCATCTTCCTTCCCCTCGTGCCAACCAGCCCGACGCGACGGTTTGCTTCAGTCTCGATCATCTGTAGCTTCCAGTCACCCCAAGGCTAGTTTCTCCATGGAACCCTTAAGTCCAACTATCTGCACAAGTTGGAATCTCTATAGGTACCTATGCCGCAACAAAGCTACAAACTCGCCCTACCTTCGCGTAGTAAGCCCCGTCGTTGAATACAACCGTGTCGAAGATTTTGCGATGTATATTAATTCGCGATGATCAAGAAGATTCAAGTACTCGACAGCTACTATAATTAAGAAAAGCGTATAGCTCTCAAGTGAAAGTTTAATAAGTTGATTTAGCTGAAACATATATGTCAATGTACAAATGTGTAACTTTTCTATGTCCAACGTATTTCTCATATAATATAATCTTGATTTCTAGATTCAAGCATCCATCTTGGAATTCGGTATTCCTTGCAAAACTCGATTATCTTTGCAAAAGTTTTCGTCTAAATGACACAGTGAATTTGTCATTTCCTAAAATATTTCCGAAACCAGAACTTTCTTTATAATGTATATTATTTGAGCTATTTTATTATAATATATAAGCTATGAAGATTCACCTACTAAGATTCCGGTTTTTTTTATTCTAGTTCTCTCTCTAAACCGGTCAGTCTTTTAATAGTTGGACTATGTAATCTGCACGAACAACTTATGTTATAAAACTTTCAGATTTTTTCAATGCTACCAGTATTGATATTAAAAAATATTCAAGAATTATACATTATAATTTAATTTAAAAGATAATATCACGTAACAACATGACATTATTTTCATACACTATCACGGATGAGATTCACAAATCGAGATTGAGATTGAGAGAGAGAGGGAGCGGGAGAGAGAGAGAGAGAAGGCTTCCTTCCACCCAACCAGGCAAAGACGATAAGCACTCATGGGATTTCCTTAAAGGCGGGGCGGATGGATTATGGAGCCCCACGCGAAACTGGCGTCGGGCAATTATGGATGCCGATTGCCAGCATCGATCCGACAATTTCGTGTAGACCGCCAATTTCCACATGATCTAGCTCCTCGACTTGGAATTAATTAAGCTTAAGTTACAAGCGAGAGACTCGCAAGATGCAAACTTACCAAAGATCATCGTCAAGAGATCGTCAGAACTCGGCAAGCGATTCAAATGCATTTCGGAGAAGCATGTGATTGATGTGCCAAGAAGAACAGCTTCACTAGCATAGATGTATCTTGAAATCCATCATAGTTGTGCGCTGAAATTAGCGAAAACATTCTATCAAACATTTCAATCGTTGTAAAGCAAATATTTTTATTTATTCCTTATTAATATAATTTATACATTAATTAGTTTTAAACGCCGCGAAAGACATATGTGTACAACTTTATATATATATGTAAATAAAGTATTGAGTGCATAATAATATTAAGTATTAAATATTACTACAATACAAATAATCAAGAGGTTGTAATATACCTAATGGAAATTCGGATTTTTCGTCTGATTACAATTACAATTAAAAAAAAATCGTATTTGCAAATGTAACAAATAATTAAATACAAAAATCCAATAAGTCGACATCATTTAAAGGAATGTTAGCGGGATACCTAGAATAGAATAATAACTGCCAAATGTAAAGAAAAACTTGAAAGTTTCTTCCTAGTCTACAGTCGCTGCTCTTTGCGTGATGAACCGATTGCCCATAGACGTATATATACGTCTATGCGATTGCCAACCAGACGCAGCTTTCCGGTCTCCATTTCTTAGTTCTTGAGAAGTCCGCTACGAGTCTCCACCTTAAAAAAAAACGAGGTAATAGTGCAATCCATTATATTGGATCAAACGCGATTTTCCTATTTTTGAATATTACATCTCAGTGCTTGCTACAAAACTTGGTTGAAAAACCTAATTTATACGTCATGTAGTATTTTAATGTAAAGAATATTTATAAAATATACCAGCACGTTAAATAAATTCTTTATATTATATTTTAATTTACTTATTTATAATGAATAAGAAATATCGTAAATTTCTGCGTATGTGTAAATTAAATGTAAACTTTCATAAAAGCCATGTAATTATACGTTTGAATACAAGATCAGTTGTAAGACGTCAAAGTTTATCATATCGAGCGTTACACAATATACTTAACGCAACTACATTTGATATTCATAAATATTTTTCTGCATCTCAGTATCAGAGATACAGTTATCGGAGAATTTTATACGAAACTATCGGTTGCCATCGAGTCATCAAATTAAATCGCCTTATGATACGATTACTGGGAACTTTAAAGTAAGATTAATATTTTATATTCTAATAATAATATTATATCGTCAATATTACAGTATCGTCGATATTACATATTATTTTGATTCAAATTTTTCATTGAAATCGAGTTTCATGTTGAAAAAATAATATTTTGTTAAAATTTATTCATTAAATGATATCGAAAATTTTGTAAATGATTAAATAAGCTTTCAATAACAAACAATATCGTTACACTTGTGACATTCCAATTGGCCTTTAATGTCGATCTCTCTACGTGTAGAAAGATCGACAAACGTATAATGTATGTACACGCAAGAATCGTAGCACGAATGACGTAACTTAATACGCCGTGATAACATTGTATACAAGGTGCTTCCAACAAAGATGTATATTAATACGCCTGTCTAGCAAAGTAATATTGACCACATAGAACACGTTTTATTTAATTTTCAGAAATAGGAACAGGAATTTCATAATCTAATTTCATAATACTTACTTCATACTAAATAGGCTTTAAAATTACTTAACGTTTAATTGTAATAGTTTGTATTGTAATATTAAAATTAAGGACAAGTTAAAAGTGAACGCAATTAATATTACTAATAAAAAAATTATATGTTTCTCCCATAAAAAATGTAATATTGCACTCAAAGGTATTAACACTGAAGTAATAGTTAAAAGTAATATTTTCGAGACACCCTATATAATCACTGAGAATCACTCGTAAACCGGTCGGGAACACGAAGGAGATCCATTTTACTCAACACCAGTGAGTCGATAGGTAGCTTACGTTCTCAGGCAAATTTATAGATTTGTACGTATAAAAGAAAACTTATTAATTCGAAAATTATCTAGCTTCATATAAACAATCTTAAGTACAAAGTTATACAAACTTGAAAAATCGCTTCAGATTTCTTAGCAGAACCATGTCTACGGATGTACGAGGAATTATATTGTCCGGAACTGAACTGAGCAAGTAAGTAACGTTTATCTATTTTCTGCAGACATTAATTGCACATTTGAGAGATATATAATAATATCGGTCCATCGTTATAAATCGAAAACTCAACATAAGGATATCCCAATATTAAGAAACACGTTCCACAAAGATAATATTAAAAGAAATACTGGGAAAATATTAGATATTATTCATCAAATTAATTATACTATTAGCAACACGATTATTACTACAACTACAATAACAACAGTAATAATAAAGAATAAGAGTCATTAGAAAGCAATAATATATATTATATATTATTACGAAACTACGAGGTATAGATTCATAACACTTACATGTATCACACAAGTGGTTGTCATCATGTTTTGATTTCTTTGCAAGGTTATGGCATTCCAATACAGTTAAAGGAAAAAAAAGACAAAGCATGCCAATACACACAATCTTAGCGTTAAAGTACTACTTTCATCAAATATGCATAGATAATTTATTCTCGCAAGCGCCCAAGTTTGGAAGATAAATATGATTAATCAGTAATTGCCCGCGAAATTCAAATACTGGTTACGCGCGCACGTGAGGCGATTCCCTTGTATTCAAACGTCTCGACCCCTTATTTTCAAAAATCTTTTCCCAGGAATTAATTGTTCATAAAAGCTGAATCATTTATTACGGATCATTACGAATTTATCATTTATTTTTCATCATCATCATCATCATCATCATCATTTATCACGAATTTATCTTGCACATCTGACAAGCATGCATTTAATGCGCAATTTTATAGAGAAATCCGGGAGGACCTGACTAGAGATGTGAGAGCATTAAAAGAAAAATTACCCAACTTTTCACCAGGCCTGGCTATCGTCCAGGTAGGTGCGCGGGAAGATTCGAATGTCTACATAAAGATGAAAATCAACGCGGCGCGCGACATAGGAATCGACGTGCAACGTTGGCAGCTTCCTAACACCACGACGGAAGTGGAGCTCATCAGCAAAGTTAGCAAACTGAATAATGATCCGAACGTTCACGGGATTATAGTGCAAATGCCGCTCGACAGTGTCAATAAAATCAATTCTCATCTGATCACGGATCTAGTATCGCCGGAAAAAGATGTCGATGGGTAAACAAATGTTTATTTTATATATTGGATATATAGAATAGATCACAACACTTTTCAGGCGTATTCTACTAATTTTTTACTAATGTTGAGGGTAAGAAAGAGTCGCCGCGGTTGTACAACGCGTGTCGCAGAACTAATCTCTACAAAGTACTTTAAATAGAAAACATCCTAAAGATTTGCTTTGTTCAAAATGTCGTTTTTACATATATTTGCTTTACATGCTTACTTTAATTACTGTAAGTTTCTTGACTTGTGCTTTGCAAAAATACCTGCTTGTATTATTTTTTTAATAAAAGATATAAGAGATACATTTTTGCAGAGATTTATACATGTATAGATAAATACACGTATAAATACATTTACGAAAATACGGTCAAATCAAATCAAGTTTCATAACGGATTGATAATCGAGAGAAAAAACGTGCCCTTTGACACGCCGTCGTAGAATACGATACTACCTGATAAAGATGCATAAGCGTCAAGCACAAATATATTTTGCTGCACAGATTTCGAAATAACTTTATCGCTGCATGATAATCTCTATAAAAATGTATTTTTCATGAAACGTTAATATATTAATTAAATACGTTAATTTTAGGCTAAATACCATTAATGAAGGTCGAGTTGCAATCGGCGACATGTCTGGATTTGTACCGTGCACACCAAACGGTTGTATCGCATTGATTAAAAGGTGTGCTATTTTATCAGCGTGTGCTATTTATGCAATGGTATTTATTTATAGAATTCATTAAACCGAAAAAACAATTTTTAGGAGCGGAGTTCCTATTGCCGGCGCCCAAGCCGTTGTTTTAGGTAGGAGCAAGATTGTCGGCACTCCCATTGCTGAATTATTAAAGTGGCACAATGCCACTGTAACAGTTTGTCATTCGAAAACAAAGGATCTTCCTGCTGTCGTAAGCAATCACTCAAGTTTGTCATTTTTTCAACCTAGAATACAATAAAGTAAACTTGCTGCATTCGATAAATTTTTATTATAACTTTTATTATAGGTACGTCAAGCTGATATTCTAGTGGTGGGCATAGGACAACCTGAATTTGTTAAAGCTAATTGGATCAAGCCAGGTGCCGTTGTCATTGATTGCGGCATCAATCCCATAGCGGGTATGTAATTGTAAATTTATTATATAAATGTAGGAATTTGAATTTTTCCTAACAATTATCGGTCGATAATTGTCAACTGTTATTTCAAATTTAGATTCCGTTCAGATTAACACCCATCACCATCTTTTTCTCTTAATTCATCTGCTTCTCCGTAGCTTCTCTATTGCGACAGAATATATATCTTTTCACCCACACATCTTGAATCATGGCAGATCATGTAATAAAAAATAAAAGCTTAGGAAACGCGGTCAATTTCCCTAATTTTTCAGTTGAAACTCAGTCGCTCCGAGTGCGTGCGTCACGCATAACGCGTGAGTTAGTTCCCGATAACACGAAGTTTCTAAAGTGCTTATCACGAAAACATGTGAAGCAATAGACATAAAATCATTTGTCATCAAGTAAAATCAAGTACATTAGAAATTTTAAGAGACGCCTCATCTCGAAAGTGATTTTACTTTATGTCAAAAATAATTAAATAAATACGTTCTCAAGATTGCTAGTTTATTACCGTGTAAAACGTAAAAACCGTTGATCGCTATCTTGTTCTTTGTACGAGAATAGTTGTAATTTCGTCCACATGCACTAACTAACATGTATGTAACAACGTGTAATAAATCTCTGCGTGTGAGAGAAATATTAAGACTTTGAGAAAAACACAAAGATTTCGCAAGCACAGCCAACACTACAGCAATGTTAATGGCATTTTAGATCCCACGAAGAAGAGCGGGCAACGTTTAGTGGGCGACGTAGCGTATCAGGAAGCTGCCAAGGTAGCTTCGTACATCACACCGGTACCAGGCGGCGTTGGGCCGATGACAGTAGCGATGTTGATGAAAAATACTGTGATATCGGCACAAAGGGCGGCGGAAAAGCTGCTCAACACCCAGTGGAATTTACGGATTCTTAAACTGAATCCCGTGAAACCTGTACCGAGCGACATTGATATCTCTAGAAGTCAAGAGCCGAAACCGATCACTCTACTGGCCGACGAAATCGGACTGACGCCAAACGAAGTTAGTCCTTACGGCAGCAAAAAAGCCAAGGTCAGTCTCAGCGTGTTGCAACGATTGCAGGACCAGAAAAATGGAAAGTTCGTTGTGGTGGCAGGCATCACGCCAACACCATTCGGCGAAGGAAAAAGCACGACCTCCCTCGGGTTGGTGCAGGCATTAACGGCACACAGAGGGAAAAATTCTTTCGCTACCCTTAGACAACCTAGTCAGGGACCTACGTTCGGTGTTAAGGGCGGAGCTGCTGGAGGAGGGTACTCACAGGTGCGATAAAGAAATTTCTTCAGATGCTCGAGCCTCAGTTGTCGACACAATTCATATAGTTGTTCATCAGCGTGATCTAACGAGCGTCGATTCTGTCGTAGGTGATTCCTATGGAAGAATTCAATCTTCATTTGACCGGTGATATTCACGCTGTTACCGCCGCGAACAATCTCCTGGCGGCACAGATTGATGCGCGATACTTCCACGAATCAACGCAAAGCGACAAAGCCCTTTACGATCGATTAGTGCCAAGCGTTAAAGGCGTTAGGCAGTTCTCGAAAATACAGTTGAGACGACTGCAGAAGCTCGGCATCACGAAAACTGACCCGAACACGTTGACGGAAGAGGAGCAACGTCGGTTTGCGAGGCTGGACATCGACAGCATTACGTGGACTCGAGGTGTGGCGTAGCAGCTTAAAAATAATATATCCCGCGCGGAAAACCTTGCACTGGCGATAACATATCTGTTTTATTGCAGTGATGGATATTAACGACCGATTCTTGCGGAAGATCACCATTGGACAGAGCCCAACCGAGAAGGGCAAGACGAGAGAAACTTCCTTCTGTATTTCCGTTGGATCTGAGATAATGGCAATCTTGGCACTATCGACAAGTGTCGAGGATATGAAAAAGCGCCTTGGCGACATCGTTGTCGGATTTAGCAAGAGCGGCGAACCCTTAACTGCTGAAGATTTCGTTAGTAATGTTACTTGAAACTTTTACGTAGAGAATATTTCAAGGTAATCATCGATTGTCAAAAACAATTTACATTAAAAATCCATTAATTATCAGGGCATGACGGGAGCAATGGCAATTCTGCTGAAAGATGCTATAGAACCGACATTGATGCAATCATTGGAAGGTACACCAGTAATGGTACACGCTGGGCCGTTCGCCAATATAGCTCACGGTTGTTCATCCATTATCGCCGACGCCGTTGCCCTAAAACTGGTCGGACCGCAAGGCATCGTAGTAACGGAGGCTGGCTTCGGATCGGATATCGGCATGCAAAAGTTCTTTGACATCAAGTGCCGCACCTCGGGGCACGTGCCGAACGCCGTCGTACTTGTCGCGACTATCCGCGCGCTGAAGATGCATGGCGGCGGGCCGGCAGTGATAACCGGAGCACCCTTGAAAAGAGAGTACCTCGAAGAGAATGTCGAACTTGTTAGAAAGGGTCTACCGAATCTGCAAAAGCACATCAGCAATGGCCTCAAGTACGGCGTGCCCGTAATCGTCGCCATCAATTCTCACAGGTGAGTGTCTTTTAAATTGTAATGTTTAAATGATGATGATGTTACATGATGCATACCGAGCGATATTCTAATCTTTCAGCACCGATACTCAAGCGGAGCTGGAGCTAGTCAGACAGGCAGCATTGAAGAGCGGTGCAGCTGATGCGGTGATATGCACTCATTGGGCCGAGGGTGGTGCTGGTGCTACAGCACTTGCGGACGCAGTGATAGCCGCTACTGAGAAACCTAGTAATTTCAAGATGTTGTACGATCTCGAGGACAGCATCGAGGAGAAAATTAACAAGGTCGCCAGAGAAATGTACGGTGCCGGTCAAGTTATCCTTGCGGAAAAGGTGAACAGATGCTCTTGCATACCTACGGTTACGGAAAGTAGTTTGGAAATGACATAATAAAATTGGCAATAATGATTGATGCGCGTGAGATCGCGATGATGAACGTGCAATGATATTATTGGAATTTATAAATTTCCATTTTTCGTCGTTGTAGGTGCAGAAAAAGATCGAAAAGTACAACAAATTAGGATACAACAGACTCCCAATATGTATGGCAAAAACGTCCAATTCAATAACCGGAGATCCGTCTGTCAAAGGCGCACCGGTCGGTTTTACCCTCGATATTACAGATATATTCGTCTCGGTCGGCGCCGGATTCGTCGTTCCCATGGTAGGCGAGGTGCGTATCCTGATTGTCAAGTTGGAAAATATTTATCTAACAATTATTTAAACAACTTCCATACAGGTTACATATTTTATATCGTTATATATTTTTCAGATTATGATGATGCCCGGTCTCTCAACTAGACCGAGTATCTACGACATGGACTGGAATAGCGAAACGGACGAGATAGAGGGTTTGTTTTAATTGCGATGGTTATTTATCAGCGGAAAAGATATCTTTGCCTGAAACGCGTCAAATACTATATATATTATAATAAACAGTTCTTTGCTCGAGCAGCTTGTATTCTTTTATTTATTGTTTATACATATGCATATACTATATAATATACGCACATGATAATTACATTACAATAAGTAAATCTATCTCTAAAACACGCTCCACACCGTTTCTCGAATTACAATCGAGCGAGAAGCACGAGACATCGCAAGTCTTAATATTATGGACAAGACAGATTTATTGAATTTTGACGATGGCACGAAATTTCGCTGATCGCGATCTCGGATTTGTCTCGATTTCTTCGTTCGTGGGTGTCAGGACATGCTTATGCATCATTTTCCATGGTGACGCTGTCAGCGTTTCGCATTCGCTTTTATCGAAGATTTTATCATGATTCGCATACTTTAATGCCACGGTATTAGCCATGTTGTCCGTTATGTTTCCAGAGATGTGTCTCTTGATTATAGTATCCTCGAGCGCGTGGAAACAGATGGTGATTAAACGGCCAGAGGTCTTCAAGTATATATCCGCGAGAAGCATGCCATAATTGATCTCATTTAATTCGTTATTGACAAAAATCCTGAGAGCCTGAAACGTTTTTGTGGCACTGTGCGAAAATCTGCCGAGGCTGTCCGTTCGGGTTTCGCCATCTAGGGTGGACTCGATCAGCTGAGCCAGTTCCTTCGTCGTCTTCAACTCCCGAAACATGTATCTAGCCTCGACGATGGCACGGGCAATTTTTTTCGCTCGCTTTTCCTCTCCGTATGTCTTTATTATGCGAGCCAGATCCTCTTCCGTGGCTCTTTCCAGTACATCCGCGGCAGTAGGCTGTTCTGGACATCGAAATCCGTCCATTCTCATATCCAGAGGCCCGTCCTTCGATAAGGCGAAACCTCTGTCTGCCGTGTCAAACTGCATCGACGAACAACCGAAGTCAAACAGGAAGCCGTCTATGCTGTTTCTCTCAACGCTGTACGGTTCAAGTAACTGCGGTAACTCGGAGAATCTGCCCAGCAAAGGGATTATTTTCCCGGGATATTTCTGCGACAACTGTCGGGCATATTCGTGTGCCACGGGATCTCTGTCTAGCGCGAAAATCTTTATGTCGGGTGAACGTTGCAAAAGTCTCTTGGCATGACCACCAGCGCCAAACGTCATGTCCACGTACGTCCTGCCTGATGACGGATTTAAATACGTTAATACTTCTTGTGCCATGACTGGTATGTGAGGATTCTCATTAGGACATTCATCGTATTTAAGACTGTATCGTCTCCCGCTGACCAAGCATAACGAGCTAATGTTTTTGTTAAACTTCAACTTAAGTCTTCTTATCATTGTTTTAGAAGTCTCTTTAATTTTCCGTAGTATCTTCCAAATATCCCTTTTTCTTCTTCTCTCCAATACTCTAACATCTCAGGAGACAACGCCAAGTTGCAGTGCTCCTTGTTCAAGCCACTCGCAGTACTCAACAAGGAACGTCTGTAAAGTTGTCCATAATAATTCGACGAAATTCTTTTCAAGCTCGAGTAATACCGGTTACATTTTTCCGGGTCTGGAAGAGTAGTTGCATCACCTTTGGCGAATGCAATTTTAAGCTGGTCACGAATATGTTGACCCAAATCTCTAAAAGTAATTCACAAGCAATTAGAAATAAGCAAGACGGACTTGATTATTAATATAATGCCAGCATATATAAACGTTATATTTCATCTATTTATAGTTGGAGCAAAGCTCTATGTATAAATGTGAAAATGCATCTTAACCTAAAGTTATTTCAAGAAATAAACATTGTCACGTTACTGACAATCAATTGTACAACTCATAAACCGATACATGTAACATTTCGGTTCACATCACTCTGTAATATTATTACCTGCCGGTTTTGGATCTGTCCAGTGGCCACGATTCCAACAGTTTCATAAAATTCTTGTAATTGCCAGCCATGACAACGGGCACGACAGGCACACGTGTGTCGTGTGTGCATGGCCAGTGTGAGCGCGTGGAAACTTGTGGAATTGAGACATATTATCATCAGCCACGATGTTACGATCAGATGTTTCACGTCGTTCGATATACCTTTTCTCTGACTTTATTATCGACTGGTGGTAAAAAGTGCAATGCCTATCCGCGATTGGAAAGGTAAGCCGCTGTTACGTATCGCTACCTCGAATATTTCTCACAATAGCCCTGTCCTCTCTCTAACCTCTATAATTCGTACTAGTTACATAAAAATAGTAAATGAAAGTGCAGTCAAAAAACTTTGTGATCATGAATATTATAATAATTCTCAAGAAAATTTTAGCGAGTACACAATATTCCGGGAATTGCATGCAAGGGAATGTAAACTGACTGATTAGAGATATTATAATATATCTGCTTCATTTTGCACTGATTGGTAAAGAATACCTTACCAAGGACTCGTAGGCCAGCGTACACCCACGGGATGTAACACTATAAGACAATCAACATTGTGTCAAAAATTAATTTAACAAATTGTGGACACTGTAAGTAAATACTGTAAAAAAAAGGACATTAAGAATTTTCATTACCACAATATTTGACAAAAGTATGATGCAGCCTTACAGTTGTGTGTTACAGTTTTTATAAATGATCATTTCTATATCATCCGCAAAAACGAAGTCAGGAAGCTCTCACAGAGATCTTGTAGAAATGTCAAGATGGATATACCAACTGACGTTCTGATGTGTCGCCTTTGTGGTATTAAGCTCACAGAGGAGGACTCGAAGTACATTTTTGACAAGACGACTAACTTGGCACAGAAAATCATTGATACATTACCGATTAGTGTACGTTACATTTGTGATTATAATGATTGATTGAAATTAAAATGGTTAAAATTGCTACAAGAAATAACTATATCAATCTTTTGCAGGTGTCGCAAGATGATGGTCATTCCAAACACATATGCTCCTATTGTCACAAGAGAATTACCAGACATTACGAGTTCATTCAAAATGTTCTGGAATACTCAAAGAAAAAAAGTGCAAGTGCAACGAAGACCAGCTCGTTGTTGGAAGCCAGCAGAAGTGAAAAAATGGAAACCATCTCCAAATCTCTGTACAGTGACATGATCTGCCTGTGTCCGAATTGCAACGTAGATTTAATGATCCTAATAAGGAACAACCCTGAGGATTATGCATTTCAAATTTCACTGGCTGTTGTAGATCAAACGGGGAGATCGGTGACGGAAAGAAATATCCAAAGTTCCGAGGATACAGTAGAATCCAATAATGTGTGCGCGAAAAAGTCACGCACGAATGATGAGTTGCATGGATCATCGCGCGAGTTTGTAAATAATAATGAAAGAAGCATCAGCGAAACGTGCGGAAGCTCGCCGCAGTCTCGAGAAGACATCAATTACACGGTCGTTGCGCCTCGAAGGAAAAACCCATCTCATTTGGCGAGCAACAGCCAAAAGAGAAAATTTCAAGAGAACGTTGCTCATGAGGCAGCCGCTAAGTCGATCAAATTGCCAAAACTGGAAACAAAGTTAGGTCCAATGGAACGTGACGATGTATCGAACAACGATTGCAGGTGCACAGACGGTTCGATAAGGTTCAAGTCGGGAAACGAAGATGTGGAGTGGCTCAATGACGAGATGGACTCTAAAGGGGAAAACAGTACGGTATATACAACGGAAACGGAGAGAGATCGCATCGACGAGGATTGCACGAGGTACGAGGACATGGATATTAAGAATTGCCTGAAAATCGTGTGCGATTTATGTGGCGCTCGTTACCTGTCTCAGTTGAAGTACGAGTTTCACATGGAGAGGCATAAATTGAACAAAATGGACAAATACGTGTGCACGATATGCGACAAGGAAGCCAGCAGTGAGAATTTACTGTGGGACCACTATTTCCACATGCACAAAAGCTCGGTGCGCTACGCCTGCCTGCAATGCGGCAAGTTGTTCGCGAAGAAGCCAAGATTGAACGGGCATCAGAAGAGGCACAAGCACTCCGGTATAAAAGAGATACACTTTGAAACGGGCACGGATGACCCGAACATCAGTCAGGCGCGGCAGACTATCGCGATTGAGATGCAAGAGCGGGTTACCGTAAATTGCAGCCTTTGTGGAAAATTGATAACGGATTTGGATCCCGGTGCCATCAACGATCTAGCGACGTGCGCCGCGTGCGAGGATTCCACGCTGTCGCTGATGGTCGACGGGAACGAGACCAAGGTGATATCGCCGCGGCAGTACCACTGCTCCAAGTGTCCGAAACACTTTGTGCGCAAGGAGAGACTCGAGTTCCACGAGATGCGGCACAACGAGAACATGAACGAGTTCGTCTGCAGCACGTGCGGCAAGGAGTTCAGCGCGGAGAACTCTTTGTACGAGCACTATCTCTTCGTGCACAAGGGGGCGAGGCCGCACATTTGCGAGCTGTGCGGCAAGTCGTTTCAGCTGAAGACGCGATTGAAGGAGCACCATCGGACGCACACGGGCGAGCGACCCTATCAGTGCGACGTGTGCGGTCTACGATGTATGACCACGAACGCGTTGAAGCTTCACAGGAAGACTCACTTCTCTCACAATCGCTACAGTTGCAAGATATGCGACAAGTCGTTCAGCAAAAAGCAGAACATGAACGAGCACCTGGAGAAGCATTGGAAGAACGACAAGAACGTGTCGTTGCCACAATTATTTACGTGTCCCGTGTGCACGGAGGACTTGCCGACGTACCGCATGCTCAAGTACCACATGATGGAGACCCATCAGATCGACCGGCAGGATCCCCTGCTAACGACACAGAAACCGTGGCACGAGTGCAACGAGTGTCACGAGAAGTTTAAGCATCAAATGTCGCTCAAGGCGCACAAGGAGAAAGTGCACGAGGGTAAAGTCAGCCCGATATTTCAGTGCGACGTGTGCAACGCCACGTACAAGATCAAGCAGCTGCTGATCAATCACATCAAGAGCAAACACGGCGGCGAGAAACGATATAAATGCGCGCAGTGCGGCAAAGGATTCAACGACACCAAGTCCCTGTACAATCACATCCTGCTGCACACTGGTAGGAAGCCGTTCACGTGTGAGTACTGCAACATGACCTTCAGACGAAAGGACTCGAGGGATCATCATCGCCGAAAGCACACGGGCGAACAGCCTTACCAGTGCCCGGACTGCGACCAGTCCTTCTCCACTTACAACAATCGCTCGAAACATCGCAAGAAGGAGCACGGGGACGGCGAGGCCGCCGAGTGTCCCGAGTGCGGAGAGAAGTGCAGCAGCCAACAAGAGATCAGAATGCACTTGAACAAGCATCTCGGCGAAAAATTGAACGAAATACAAAGCGTGTAGCGCGCAACACGTTGGGCTTTCGTTCCAATCTTTCTCGAGAATGAGAAAACATTCGCAAATTGTGTGAAGTAAAATTTACACAAGATACTACGTATAATTACCACTTGATTACGCTTGATCAGAATTCCTTGGAATCCTTCGTGAGTTATAATTTACGCGAGTAAATAATTTACTTTATACATTCGTGTGGTACACCCATCATTTTTAATGTAATCGATACGACGTTTTTGTACCTTTTTGTAAGTTAATCCTATACGTATATTTATATTTGTGCACTATCTCTATTTCACCAATTTTTATCACAGCTATATATATATATATATATAGCTGTAAACTATGTAATAAAGCACGTGTAAATAGAGCACATGTTTACAGTGAAATGCGCTTTTTAAATGTATCTTCCGTCTTTCCATCAATACAATAATGTACATATGGTACATATTAATATATTATATTGCCAGTTATTTTATCCCCTGTACAAACGTTTAACGTTTGAATGTACAAATGTTTAATGCTACTAGGTCGAATATCCAATTTAACTCGATAAATGTGAACGTTTCTCAATATTGCAAGACGATTTCCAAGAATATCCCGTTATGGTATATTTGAATTCTACCTACATCCATACCGTTACCGTTGCTACATATCGTGCATGCAGTCAGCAAAACGGCAAAGCAGCATGGTCGTCGCATTCAAATTTAAATGGCTGCGCGCGTCACGCAGAAATTTAAATGGACGCGGCGCTGGCGCAAAAATCAGATGATCGTTCGTCCTCGTCTAACGAGCGAGTGCACAATGGAGACGAATTCTCGCTCGAGTTCGCAAAGAGCAACGGCAAAATATTTATTATTGAAATCACGGAACGGCCGGATCACGATGCGAGGTCCACGAGACGCACGAGAAGGACGATATCTCGAGCGGAACGGCCGGAATTTGCCGTGCCGTTTTTCGAAATTTAGCGAAAAACAACGCGCGACGGAACTACTTTTCCGCGGAGTGATATCATCGAAGGGTTCGCCGTCGAGTCGATATTCGAAAGGATTTCCGGCCGAACCGACCAACCTCCGTCTCAAAAAACAAAGCTGGCAAAGTCGTATCATCACGTTCATCGCGAAAGCTTACCGAAATAAGCGATTTTTCGCGAGATTCAGCCGCGTGAAATTTTTGCAAAACAGGAGGGTCGTGTGCGGAGACAACAAGTACACGCACACGCACACACCGATCGCGAAGAACGAAGCCGCTCATTGGACGAGCTCAGGGGGGGAACGAGCGATTCGCGCGGCGCGCACAAACACACGGGACCGCGGTTTCATGTTCGATGCAGGGCTATCACGACTCGTCACGGAGCCCGCTTTCTTCGTGCACATTACGCTCTCGACGTTTTGCTTCTTTTTGCGGTCCAAGGACTATAATCATCCTCCGATATGAATTCTCATTGGAAATTTAAGTACGATAAATAATGCCGCGTTATCGAAACTGACGGACAAACGTTAATTAAGCTTCAATCGACGAAACGATTAATTTATTCGTTTCGTCGAGACGCGACATTCGACATGCCGCAAACGCGCGAGAGCCGTTACGGCGCGAAAACTCCGTCTTTTGGAAAAATATGAGAAGCTTTCTCCCCCCTCCCCTCCCAAGGATCCTTTAGAGACATCTCTTGGGTGCTTCCGAGACTCGATCGTTTGGTTGGAACCGGTCAGGACGGCGGGTTGGACAAAACTCCGGGCACCCGGGACGCGGAATACGGGAGTGGGAAACCGGGCATAGCAGGGCGCGGGCCGCGAGCGGAAGGGGACTCGCGGGTTCGCACGCATACACCGGCGCGGCGGCACACATTGGCGCACGGCCAACAGTGAATTCGTTCGCCGGCTCCCAACAAGAACGCGTCGTCGCCGACATACACAGCGTGAGCGCCGACCTAACCGAGGGGAACACCACGCATATAGATACACCTTGATCCTACCGGTCGTGGGCGAGTCGTTCGTGGAAATGGCCAGGGAAAAGCGTAGCCAGGATCAGGACGAGGTCTTACACGCGAGGACGGTGCTCGTCGATATCGAGGGTACCACTACTAGCATCAGCTTCGTCAAGGTAATGCACAAAGACGGAACGTGCGTCGCGGCTCGCGTGTTGCTCGCGCCGTGCCGTTGTTCTCGTTGTCGCGCTGTTCGAGACATCGGAGGCGGTCTCGTCGCGAGTTTTCCGGACGAGTTCCTGGCAGGTATTCTTTGCCGAGTAACGGCAGCGACGTCCTTCCCCTCCCTCCTGCCCCTAGCCCTTCCACCTCCCTTTCTCTCTCTCTCGCTCTCTCGATTGCACGTATCCGCGACTCCGGGAAGTCATCCGGGTCTCCGAGGATTTGTCTCTCGTCGCGCGTGTGTACGCGATGAAATTTCGATTATCGCTCTCGCGAGCCGGCGTAGCGAGCCGGCTCGCGAAACGCGAGTCTTCGCCCTCTGCGGCGAGTCGCCACCGCCACCGCCGCCACGATCGCGGCTGTTCGCGGATTTCACGGGCGAGCCGAGAAAAGCCGGTCGACTCGGATGTTCCTGGTCAAAAACGGCTGATTCCCGCCTTGCGGTTGCTAACGACGGGCGACCGGAAACCCATGAGAATCGGGCTTGAAAATAAACCTACGATCTTTTCATAGATGTCGGTCGGCATATGCGTGTTGTATATTGACGCGGCGCGCCGAGACGCCACCGAACGCTCGCCGGGAACGATGGGATACGCGCGTGACTTTTCTCCGACGTTCGTTTTCGCTGGAAATCCGGGGAAAATGGTTCCTTATGCGCGACTTGTCTCTCTTGTAGGAAACCCTCTTCCCCTATGTGCGCCAACATTTAAAAAATTACATCGAGACGAAATGGGAGGATGAAGAGTTCAAACAGGACTATGAAATGTTGAAGGAGCAGGTAAATATACAATTTTTTACGGTACGGTCGGAAATGATGAATTTGTTCCTGTTTAACGCTCCAACAAATATATATTGTATATAGATCGATAGTGTTTCTTTTTATTTATCATACTGCATCGCATACATATAGATATGTGACAAAATCCATGGGCACGGTTACAATAGAAACAATTGTCTTTTTATGTTATCCCTGTAACGTCGGAAATTTATAATTAATAACGAATCTATTTTTAAATAATAATATTATTAAACACGTAAAATATTTTCTTGTCCTTTTCTTGACAATATTAATGCTTATCTTTATATTAAGGCCCTTGCACAATAGGCGATAGCGATAGTGATAGACTAATAGCAGAGGCGATAGTATAAAGCGATAGCGCAGCAATAGAAACAGAATTCCAACACTAGAAAATGCATATGCTAATGCAGAAGGGAACAGGCAAAATTTCCGAATTTCGCCTATCGTGCAAGGATCTTTAAACTTTATGCGGAAACTTTCTTTTATTAATAATACTGATGCGTGCGTGCGTGCTGTTTTTAGGCAAAAAAAGACGAAGAAGAAAAACTAGATGGCTTTGTAGCGATCGCCGGCGATAAACCTGAAGAAGAAAAAGATTCACTTTTGAAAAATGTTTTCTGGCAAATGGATAACGATCGTAAGACCGGTGCGCTGAAGCAGCTGCAAGGACATATGTGGCGCGAAGCGTATAAAACAGGCGCGGTTAAAGCTCAGTAAGTTATTCCACTTTCAATAATTTCTTTGTAACTGTAATAAATAAGATTGATTCTCCTGCAATATCAACGTATTATGTCTTTATGTCTTTACACATAAGCACTTTAACATGTGAAATTTGCGCAAAGTAATATTTAACTTGATTTTTATTAAAGTACTTGGCGGGATAGTTGACATAGTTTGATGCGGAAGAATAAAGAATAATATTGCTGATTTTTTATACATGTCATACATAACGATTGCGATTGCATACTATAAGTAATGAGGTGAATATGTAGCATTTGGGCTCACTTCAGTTCAACTTATTTATATTTATTTCTCATCATCAAGGTATCTTTTATGTCAGCTCACATCGACCATTCGTAAACATAATTTCCGTGATATTTATATTTTACATATTTTCGATTTAATTTGATTTCGATTACATTTTAATTTTCAAACGTTGGCATAGCGAGTTTGAAACGCTGGAAATTATTATTGCATTTTTGAGTGAAATTACACATGAAATAATAAATAATTTTGTCTGCGAATTCTGAAAAATCGCAAGAAAATCGGGAGAAGTTAAGACACAGTTTTAACGTGGGAGACCTGAAAAGTGCACATCTTGTTTAGTGTTTACGAAGATGTTCCTAAAGCGCTCGAGTCATGGACGAACGATGGGAAAAAAATATATGTTTATTCGAGCGGCAGTGTCGAGGCACAGGAGCTCCTCTTCGAACATTCTGTACACGGCAATTTGCTTAAGGTATATTTTTCAACAATAACGTAATCTGCCGTAATTCAAGATATGCCATATGTCCAAAGATGGATACCTATTTCAAGTCTAACGGTATAACAATTCCTGTCTCTTTTTCTGTTTTTAGTATTTCAGTGGTTTCTTTGATACAAAAGTAGGTGCCAAACAAGAGAGCGATAGTTATAAAAATATACTGAGCAACATCGGTGAAAAACCATCCAATGTTGTTTTCCTTACCGATATCGTAAGAGGTTCGTACACGTTTCCTCTCCCTTTGCACGATAATACTTGATCGTTAAGTCGATGAAATAATTAGTCACGTTTTCCTACCGTGTTGCATGCTAGGTTTACTACATCGTATAGGGATAATTTATTCTTTGCTCATTCCTTTTTTTCTGTCTCTCTTTCTCTCTCCCTAAACGATGACAGAAGCCGCAGCTGCCAAGGAAGCAGGTTTATCAACGGTCATCGTTGTACGTGACGGTAACGCTGCCCTAACTGACAAGGAAAAGATTACGTATACGACTATCAAATCCTTCCTAGATTTGACATTTCAAACGACCGCAAAGCGGCAAAAGGTAGAAACAGATGAAAAGAGCGACGAGTGCACGACTAACGTGTGCGAGCCAATGGACACTTCCGAGGACGTGGATATGCCTGATAGAGATATCGTTGATCAGTCGAATCAAAGAGTCGAAAAGAACGAGGCGAAAGAAACGGCGGCTGAATCCTCCGAAAGAAAGGAGTGCGCGGATGGTCAACCGTCGAAAGACGGTGCCTCGTGTTCCTTGGCACAAGCGGAGGAGCCAATGACGGTTGAGAAGGATTCCTCCAAGGTCGAACAGGAGACTTCGGCTTCGGAAGCGACGGAGCCCAAGGCCAAGGAAACGAGCGAGAATCCAAACGCGTCTGAGAGCGAGGAACAAACTGCAAAGAATGACAACGCGACGAAAGACAGCACTAAGATCGCCGTGTCAGAAAAGACTGAAGAAAATTCCGACGCGATCGCTCCCACTGCCGATGATTCAATAAACATGTCCGTGCCAGAGTCCGCGTCAGCGTCCGAAAACGCTGCCACGTCTTCCGAGAAAGAGACCGAAGGCTCTACAGACCTCGTGAAAGATACGCAATCTGATAAAGTCGCCGATACAGTCGAGACGACCGCAACTGACAAGAAGGCGAACGATCATGGATCGGAAGCTTGTGAGAAAAGCAAGGTGGACAAGACTGAAGAGTCCTTGAAAATGGAGAAAGATGAGGCGAAGGAAGAATCGAAGGCCGAAAGCGAGAACGTTTCAGCGAAGAGCGAACCGGAAGAGGCAGCAGCGAAACCGCAGACGAGCGCAGCGGAAAATCTCACGGAAAATGGGGAGACAGTGGAGACGGCTGGAGGAGAGAAGAGCCCAGCAAAGCCAACTGTAGCGGAAGTGGAAGCGGCAGCTAATACAACAGTAAACGTAAAGGAAGACGCAACGCCACCGAGTAAAGTATCCACGGAGAAGAGTTTGGACGTAAACGAACAAGCTGAAAAGACTGACGAGAAGACAGCCGAGGAAACGAAGGCGGGCGAGACGAATAAACCGGCTGACGTTGAGGAACGCGATAACGAAGCTGCACAGCAGGAGACGGCAAAGGAGAAGGCAACGGTGAAAGAAGGAACTGTGGTGGACACAAAGGACAAAAATGCAGTGGATTCGGAAAAGCAAAAACTCAACGGAACCACGCAAAACGGGGATGCGGATGTGCCAGTGTTGGATGACAAGTTGCATAGTAACGGACTGAACGAAGGGTCGTCGAAAGAGACGACGGGCGAAGACGAGACGGCAGCGCAAAACGGTGAGCCTGAGAGTTCGTCTGAGAGTAGTGCAGAGTCCATAAAAGTTAAGAAGGTCGTCGATTCCACCGTGGCCGACGGTGCTGGAGAACCCGATGTTGTTCCTCCTGTAGTTGTAGCGGCAACGTCTTAACTTTGTTCTTATACAGTTTAAGGAGCCCTTCAAACACATAACCCCAATCCACAACGTACTTATTCAGAATATAAACTGACATAAATTGATTCCATATACTTTACGTAAATCGTACTACATCAAAGACGTAACCGCGCTACTTTAAGATGCAATTCGTAAAACTGTCGTTAGTTTCGGCGACTATAACGAGAGAAAAAAAATATAGCAGCATCATACGAAAAAAAAAAACGCAACGTACTTCAGATTCGATTGCCCTTTAGATATTTACGATAGTTGTACATTTTACTTTCCTCGATGATGATCGACTTGTGTTTGTGCGGTGCCAATGTCGTTGATACTTTATATTAACTCGCGTGCGTATGCGTGTACAGAGTACGGCCGAGATGGTGATAGTCGCAAGTGAGGTAATTTCTTGCATAAATGTAAATGTTGAAAACATGGAATAAGATCGTTTCAAATATCTCGTGCGAAAAGGATCTTTTTCTACAGTCTTGATTTACTTTTTTTTCAAGGAATCACTTTTTTTCGCGATTACACCATACATGCATACGCACGCACGCACGCATGACGACTGATGTTTTCCTACATCATGTAGCGATTAGCTTCTACCGTTGATTCTTTTACGTTTCCCCAGTAACGATTCATCTTCATCGCGACAATTTTTAGGAGAAAAGGCAATGACTTGTTACGATTGAAATCGCAAAACTTCGGTAATTTCGCGCGTGATCGGTGCAAAAGTAATCGAACGTGTCATCCGCTGTAATCGATTTCTTTGTTTTGTTTCGTTTTTTTGCCTTTTTTAACAATTTTTCTCCCTATTACTCTTTATACGACGCGTATATTGATATCTTTTTTATAATAATGAAACGGAGAATACTTATACGCGAAAACTGATAGAATAAGTAATTCCAGTATAATTGCAGTATGTTGAAACATCAATTGTGTCTGTGCCAAATGTGAATTCGGAGCGAGTCTCGTTTATTTCTCTTTGATTCTTTTTTTTCTCTCTAGATAATTTGCTGCATATTCAGGAGGTTTGATCGGTGATTTTATTTCTGTAACCATGGAACTGATCAATTGACCAAGACTGACATGGTAATGCCTTGAATAGCTGTTAGCTTCTTTCGATTCATCAATTTTCGTCGCATGCAGCATATTCAACTAAAGTCTGATAAACTAAAGTCTGATAAACATTCGCATTTCTCACATTCGAGTCATTGTAGTAAGATATTTCGCACAGTAAAAACTTGAGTTGCGATAGTTTTGCTCGTTGCGTTTAAAGCGATTGAACATCTTTTAGCATTGTGGCTTTTTGCATCGATACGCTTTCTGCCATCATTTTGTTTTACCAACATGGTTCGTGTAATGCATTATTTCTTTTGTTAAGGAAGGAAAATGAAACTTCGGGATACTTTGATATCTTAATATTTCGCGAACTGCTCAACCTGAGAGGCGACCGGATCGAGATTACTCAAAATAAATTAGCTCAGTGATAACAATTTGTGATATAATTCGTAAAGCGTAATCATTTAACTGAAGCGAAATCGGTCAAAGAGAGGCGAGGAAAATAGCACTTGATCCAATAAAAGATAAACTTATTTCGAGTCTGTTTTCATGTCATGAATAATGTTGATGTAACATTTTCTTTCTTCGTCACTTTAAACAATTTTTCTTAATAAACTGCCCACGTTGATTAATCAAGAAGTGATGCTAAGATGCACTTTAACTGAAAGTAAAAATTACGTTTTTTTGCGATGGTTGACCTTTACGGAAGTATGTTGCAAAATGTTGACAGAGTTCACGCATAATCGTGCAACTAATCGAATTCACTCTCCCCCATGCGTTGAACCACGATGTGATTTGGAAAGACCCGCGGAAGAGCATATCGATTCGTAGATTTACTCGGTCATTCCTATAAATTAACATTGAGTTGCAAAGTGTACGCGTGTAATGTTTACATTCTAACTTGGCGCGTATATAGTCCAAGACGGGAGGGAGAGAGATGGCAATTATTAGTAATGCAAACATTGCACGCCTAAGCTATTGCTCATATTTGCGCGATGCTCAACACGGCATTTTAAGCCACGCGTATAAAAACTGTCCTAGAGGATAATAATAATAATAACAATAATAGCGGTTAAAGTGAAATCGCGTCTTTAGCAAGAAATTCAATTATTGTTATTTCTGTACTGCTACTCATGTCCATTCCTATTAAATTGACTGTGATTTACGAATACTAATAAGAATAGGTTTCTCGACACGATTCATTGTTATCGATTCGCGAAAGCGATCGTCATCATCGGGTGATATGATTCCGTTACTATTATTTTTTATTCGAATTAGCGTCTAGTCGAGGTCACTGGCGGAGACTTCTATAGATCGATAGACGATTTCGCGTCGTTCGTTTATATTATTATACATTCACATCCACTGTGCGACGAAAACTGAAACAAGACTAGAGCGACTAGCGTCTCCACGCGAGGATGCGAGGATAGGGAGTGAACAAAGCGGAGCGAACGCAAAAACCGGATATTAGCACATTTTGATATTTCACGATACATACTTTTCTGACAAAGCTCGCACATATTTTATTTATAATAAGTCGTCTTCTCGCACAGCCGTGTGAACGGTTCGATACTTGCGGTGATCATCCTCGCTATTATATGTCGTTCGTCTCCGAGTAGTCGGGACAAAGAATGAAAATGTTGCACTATGCGGCATTCGTCATCAATGCCAGATTCACTGAGGTATCACTAGTCTAAGATCAATGATACGTCAAACGATTTTTACGCACAATCGAGACGACATCCTTACTCTCGCTGCTTCTAACAACTCTATCGAATGTACGAGTATGTACACGTTACTCGCGTAACGTACGTTTCAACAGTAAAAGGGCAAGAATCGACGACACAGCGTGTAAAATTCGATGGCTAGAGGCACGAGCTCCGTCTCTATCGTGATGATCGATCAACTGATATATAATTGTCAATTGACACACCACGCGGAAAGCCGAAAGACTGCCATCGCGTTACGACACGAGTCAGTCGTTTCGAGGGTGGGATGACGATGTGCTCGAGATCCTCCTTGGCTGACTTTCACGACATCGCCTGAAATCATCATCCCCATATCATTCATACTACTGTTTTGCGTCGATAGTCGGGCAGGGTCAGAGCGCACATCTTGATCACACGCTCGGTCACCGGTAATCATGTACGATTCTCGATCATGATTCCCGCGTGTGCTTCACGTAATCATTTAATATTTTCAATGCCGTGGCACTCGTGCCGATGACTAGCGTCTCGTTGACGTACGTATATAAAGTGAAACTACTTAGAAATTTATTGTGTGTATACTGCCAATGTGAACGAAAAGAATATAATGACTATAATTGCAACGAGAGAGGGTGAGAGTGAGTGTATGTACGTGTGTGTCTGTGTGAGTGGGAGAGTCTACTTGTATGTTTACTTGTATTTTATCTACAATCTTGTATCCTGCAGGATATGTTTGTTTTTAATCGGACTTGTACGAAAATCAAGCGAGAGCTTACCCGGCGTTAAACGTGTTGATACTTGATGACATTCGATGAGAGAATTGCCGTGCTCGGAAGAGCACGAGGAACGTGTTATGGTTCTCAAGTTGCGTGCGATGATGTATCATGATGTTTCGTTCGAGGATTCATTCGATTCAAGGATTGCCGCTATCGCGTTCGGGCTTGTGTGTGTGTGGCCCGAATTTTTACATTTTTATAATCTTTTAAATAAATGAGTAACATTTTGAGACAGATATGATCTCTTTTAAAAAATTAGTAGTTTTACAGTCTTCATATTTCTAACGTGAAAATCCCGAAAAATAAAGCTCTGTTCAAATTAAACCCTTTTGCGCGCGCGTGCGCATGTCTAAGCACATACAAGACTGAAATTATATCTTAAATGGACATAATATTAAATTGTATGTTATTACGTGTAATTGCACATCATTTTTACATCGTCACATCGTCGATTGTATAGTTTTCTTTTTAATTATAAATTCTCTTTACAAAAATTAGAATACGCGTCACAAAGACTCGAACGCGATAGATAGAATTCTAACTCGCGTACGAAATTCAAAGTGAGCGAAACTTGACTGCCTCGTTACTTGTACTTGTACCACGATAAAACAATGGCCTCGATTAAAATTCATATCTTTGTATCAACATTAGGATTCGAGTCAAGTCAAGTTTGTTCTATCCAAAACAGGCGCGATAATGTAATGCGATAGATTTATCGGTTGCGATTCTCGTGAAGTCAAAAAGATGGATTCTGAAGTGCACTTTTGCGATCTAAATCCAACAAGAGATCGTCAGCAATCCACAGGGAATGACCTTTTCGAAGCGTTAAGTTTACGAGCGAGACTTGAAAATCGAACGGAAACAAACGTATTATTGGTAATGAATATGAATAATTCATTAGCGATATTATTTCATATGAATTTGTAATTCATTGGCTGCATTATCTAATAAACCAATGTAATAGTAGGAGAGACGTAAGGACTTTATCGGTACTTTCTAATCATAATTCTTAAGGACGGATGTCTGCGAGAAGAGTGGAGATCAGAAATCACTACACACACACGTGTTATTTTAAGATAACATCTTTCATTACTTTTCGTTTGAGAAATACTCATTTTTCAATATTTTTATCAAGAAAAAGCCATATATAACGAAGAAATTTAAATGACAATGCCGTGAGCTATCCTAAAAGTATGAAAAGATTCCAAGTATGCCTAATACAGGAACAGAAAAGATATGCGCGCGAATATAATTTTGAAAAGACGAGATATCTGTGAGAGATTAGAAGCAATATTTATCACGAGTAAACGTGGTGTTTAACACGAGTCAAACGCCAATAGCCGATTATGTCTTTTCAATTTTTTGACTCGTCCATTCAGCTGTTGTCCCTCGTTAGTTTATGTGTAACGCTAGATTAACTCGATAGACGTAACTTATCACGCGATTTTTTCATAGAGTAATTATTGTAGCAATCAACTTTTTTACAAATTACATTAACATTAATCTCTGTGCTTTTAGTCCATCTCGTTTTTGACAATTGATAGATACATTTCGTAAAATTCGATCAATTTCATTGAATTTTGATGATGTAAGAAACAATAAGCCCCAAGGGCAATTTATCGCGCATGTATGTACGATATTGTCGATGTATGTGTTTTTAATTAGTCCAATTATATTTTTTAATAATAGTTGCTTTTTTCGATTATTGTCGTTTAAAGTTATTGACAATTTAGTTAGCTAGAAACACTTGTTTTCGATTTAAAGTGTAAATTTTCTTCTCTCAGACTGCTTGTTTCGAATTTTTCTGAGTTTTGCGATGTAAGAACTGTAAGAACAGGCTGTATTGGATTTTATGTATTTGGTACTGGAAATATACACAGTTTCAAAGTGTCAGGCACTCTGTTCGCCTCTTTATCTTTTGCTTTGTGTCTCATTATCCTTTCCGGTCACGTATTACAATTTAAACAATACGAAACATAATTTTGAATTATATAATTATCCAATATAGAAATTTCGATACTAATGATAAAGATGGCAAAGGATCGCGAACGAAATGGCGGATTTTTTTAAAGACCAATTTTGTGAAGAGCGTGACTTCTTTCATTTCAGCTTGTGCATCTTCGAAACTAATAATAATAATCGATTATTGATGCCTACCAACGCCTATGGAATGACAATTTGTCAGCAGTTGAAACAAGTTTTAACAACTTCTGATAGATGGCACTTATGGTCTCGCAACTACCTTGCTAGGCTTCGTCGTACCCGTTGCCAATTTACTTTTTATTTTTAATAAAAAAAAACTCGCTAGACTTCGTACATTTCTACAGGATAAATGTTGTTATTGGGGCTCCGTTGGCCGACAAGCTCGCATTTAAGGCTACTCATAAACCTTTTTTATCGATAAAAGAAAAAGGAATTTTCAACTCTAGAAAAGTTAGTTTTCAAAAACTCCACTATGAGAGACGTTGCTGTCTTTGGTTGAAAAATTAGGTAATGACGAGGATTCAACGATGAAGCAAAGCTGTATTTTTTAAATACATACAACTGATTATATAATATTGGTATATCTCAATAGTGTCACAAGCGCGATTTTATTTTCAAAGTACGATTCGTATACGTACATTTCGCTTCGAAAAAACAAAAGGCTAAAGTGAGAGAAAAGGTCCAATTTCTTCACTGAACAACTTTTTACAAGTTATAATTTACTAATCATAACTGAATTTATCGAGGATCGACAATTAAACAAGATCTTAGCGAGCCTTTCAGATTTCTTGGTATCTCCAAAAGATGGTGCTGTTAAAATCAATGAAAAGTAATTCCTCGCTAATTATACGCGTAATTTTTACTTATAGTTATTGTTTCTAGTTTTATTCTTATTTAAAAAATATAGATAATATGTACGAGTAATTTAACATTTTATTTGAATATGTTCGCATAATCTTTTGTTACATGATAGAAACAGCATATAGAACATGATAGAACATTTCTTAGGCTTATTATATTCAAACGATAATCTTGATCATAAGCATAAGTTTTTCTCTAAATGAACGAACGTTAGCTCGGGCATTAACTCTTGGAGGAGAGTTAATTGCATAGTACAATTATAAAATTGAAGTATCAACAGTGTACCGCAGATATACCGCAATACTCGGCCGCGTATTTACTGTTACTCCCATAAGCCTGGCATTATTCTTGTTTCTCGACAGCCTCCATGGCCTCAGCCTCCTCTCTCACCATAGATAATGGTCAATCAGAAAACCGAATCCTCATTCACAATTATTAAAGGTTATTACCATCCACCCCTTTTTGTCCATTTCATTCCACGTTGTATGCTTGCTCCATTCCTTTCAGTCTGTTTTTGTCAATCCTTCCTTAATCTTACAATTTCCCTCATTCTCCATTCTCTCACTTTTCGCCCTCCCTTTACCCATTCTTTTCCATCTTCCCTTCGTTTCTTTTCCCCCTCAACCCTTCTCGTCATCGTTCAGTTCTTTCCTCTCTTTTTCTTCTTCGTCGCTTCGTAACCTGCTCTATGTCTCTCTATCTCCTTTCCTTCATCCTCTCATCTTGTGATCCTGTCACCCTCCCGCTTCCCCCCTCCCCCCCGCTAGTCTTCTTACTCATTCGCCTTTTCACTCTTTTCTCTTATCTTTCTCGTTCCACTTGACCTTTCTTCCATCTCTCTTTCTCTCTCTCTTCTTCAATTTATCATTTCTATTTATCCTTATTCTCATCTACGCGAGCGCTACTCCATTGAATCGAGTCAGTATTATTTTATTTTATATTTCACATATATACGGTGACGCGTAGTCTGCTGTGATTAAGAAAGAATTTCCAAACTATCTAAGAGTCCAGACATTCAAACAAGTCGATAATCAATTTAATCAATTTACCGCTCTGATGTGTTTGCAACCGTGCGTTTACATTATAATACTTATATTATTATATATCGATATAAAGAATAATTTGTTAAAACAGTTGTATCATCAGATAAGAATTTATTTAAAAATGAAATTTTATAGAAAACCTATTTCGATCGCATGGGAAAACATGGGTTAAAACTTGATATGTACTGCTCCAACCAGTCTGATATCAACAGCGATCAGAGAAATTTAATTACGTCTCCATTTGAAAATTAGTTTAGCCGTTCTACGATAAAGAGGGAGGGTAAAGTGTTCTCTTTGAATTATGAGAGATCTGTTTGCATCTTTGAAAAAGACGACGTAACATTATTCACATTCACGTGCGGATATCGTACGCTGTGTGATGTAATATTTAAATATCGTACGAAATTTCATGGCCATCCGTAACTAGAACAGCTAATATTATTCTGTGACATGTATTCAATGTACGAAAGGTGTGACATTCTGGTTAGTCCAACTTCATACGCACGCGCACGCAAACTACAGATACTATATATAAATGCCAGACGAGCAGACCTGAGATAGTGCATATTCTAGCTATATAACAGTACCGATTTCTTCGATCATGATGATAAGCTACGTATCGAAGAGGTAGGATCAGTTTTATTCCGTTACTCCTCGCAAAAGTTGTGCCGAGTTCTCTCATTAACTAATCGAAATAATGTTTCACCGAGCCAAGTACGAAAAGCGTAACATGTACCTTGAAATACAGGGTCAAACAAAGTTTGCCTACATCATTTACAAAATTGTCAAACAACTCTTCTGACAAAACATTTGTGCATTTTTCATTGTGTTTTAGAACATGTTGAGCAATGCTCGCGTATTCCGTATGCCAGTACGATTGTCGGTCTCTATAAATCTCTGTGAGTAACTATATCGAGAATACATCCATGTTTGGAATGGCGATGAAATTATTATACTATAATAAATATTAAAATTATTAAAAATATTATTAAAAATATTATTAAAAATAAAAAATTAAAAATTATAATTATTAAAATTATTATACTATAAATATGAAGAATTATGTTTTCCTTCCTTTCTTTCTTTCTTTCATGAAATCGATAACAATCGTTCGATCGCACTGTTGCGATCGACCGTATGCTGGTACATTTGAGTCTATCGAGATGCACAAAGACACGCCAGGACGAGAAGCGACGCGAAGGCTCGCGTTCTGGCTTCACCTGGCACCGCAGCTCGGAACAAGCTCCGAGAAGACGGACCGGTTCCAAAGGATGCTCTTCCACCTTTCCGTCCTTCAAGTAGCGGCCATGCGTCGCCGTAAGTTGCTTCTTCGTGGTCGGTCCACGTGGCTTCCCCCGTTCCCCTGTGCCTCGCACGCGTGGTCATCGCTTCTTCGGCTTCTTCGTCCTCTTCGTCTTCGTTGAGTCTCTTCCCGCCGCGCTCATCCACCTCGGCCTCTTCGTACCTCGATCCCCGGAGTTTCCTGTACGCGCGAAGGCACGCGGTGTATATCCACTCCATTCCGTCCGGCGCTTTATCTCTTCGCGCCTACATCCTTCTTTTGATAATTTATTTTTGATAAACAACGCGCCCCGTCATACTTACACTACGGTCGTACGACGTTGCCACGCGGCATGGGAAACTCACTTGAGCGCTTCACATGCCTGCCTTCTAACCTCAAAGAAGATCTCCGTTATCGAGCGAGAGCGCGCGCTCGAGACTTTTCGCCGCTACAACGAGAAGCCTCCTCTTCTTCGAAGCGAAAGATCATATTCGCGCAAGGTCGAGACCTTGCGAGGCGACGTAGCGACGCGTAGCGAACCACGGCCGCGTACACGTACCGATTATCGCGTGCAAAACGAATATCAGGTATCTCTTTGTTCGTGAAACGGTTCGACTGAAAATTGCAACATGATTTTACCACAATTTTCCAAATTTAATCAAACCGTTCTTGTAGCTTTAATTACGTTTGCATCTTTTCATTTTTGTTATTCTTTTTTCGTCAACGATAAGTTACATGGAAATACCTTGTAACGTTTTTAACAGTTTTACGATACGTAACTCAATACGATATCGCTATGTTTTTATATTTTGTTATGCCTTGTGCGATACTCTTCTTTCATTATATTATATTTCGTTTGTATAGCGCGTTCCGCGGCCGGGACGAACATTCGCGTGACCGGATGCGCAAAATCGTGCGGGCTCAACACAAAAGCAGAAAGCACGAAAAAGGTATGGCAAAAAGTTGTTTATTTACAGAATATTATAATTCGAGTAAATAGAATTTTATATACATAATACAATTGCACGTACAGGATTAATTGAGACAAGAGCAATCTTAATTAAAAATATGCAAGCTTCTGAAATGCTCGACGGAGCACCTTTCCGATCTTCCAATCTTAATTGGAACTACTTAACAATTTTTTTTCCAAAATCGATGCCGCCCAATGTTGTAATAATAACACTGTACAAGACAATGCAATTCCGATTATCTCGATTTTTACGTCGACAAGTCATGCATATCGGTATCCGTGTGGCAGCACTCAAACATAATAAATTGGTGCGTCGCTAGAACGAGGCATTGATTGAAATTTAATGACTAAAAAGGTACTTGAGAAGACGTTTTAATATCACGTACCTGTCGAAAACAGAGTGATCCTATCCGCAGTGGTCACACGATTAATAATTTATCATCTGTCAACTCCTGTACGATGCACGAATCCGTTCGCGTGGTGCCGAATTAACGTACGTGCGTACGATATGTATGCGTTAATTTGATCAAGCAAGCGGAACAAAAAAAATTGTCGACGAATTATCCAGCTTTACGTGCAAAAAGGAATTCGACCACGCATTGCTGTAAATGGCGTATCGACGTAGAGGAGAGATGCATTCCGTAAGAATGTGTAAGGCGCGGATGGAGGATAACGCATGATTCATTCTATGACTCAAGCTCTAGTCGCTTCGGCCGCTCTAGCCGCGCGCGCCCGGATCATGGTGTAACGTTTTCCAATCCCAGTCTCAGCGACTTCTCCCTGCGGTTAATGTCGTGGAAGGAAAGAATCAGGCGGACTCGCGAATCTTACGTCATCGATATTAACGCTTTTTCCCCAATTTTCTTAACGCACAAGCCGAGTAGGAGCAACGAGAGCTGCTCAAGTCTCACTTTAATACGTACACAAATGTGTCGTTGCAATATCACATCAATATTGACGTACATGATAGGCCATTTATTATTAACAAGTCATAATTACGGCATTATATTGTACAATGTTTTATAGAAATAAGCGTAAACCCTAATTTTCTCTTGGCGTCTCTATAACCAATTACCCAGAAAATCCACAAAATTTAGCGACATTCCCGGCGCAATACACTACGACGTTTATCTCGAGCGATTTTTGCAATAAACGCGCATCGAGTGAATAACGAACAAAATTCATAACGCACGCGCCAACGCGGCTGTTGTGTACTCACGGAATTTCGTCGTTTACATTTACGTACACATTCCAAACATCGTTACTAATTTATCTCTAGATCGGAAATTATGCAAAATACCTGATAATAAACCATTCGTTGTTAGGGACGCATATATTGACAAAAATGTACTATATCTATAAATATACTATATTTCGTTATATCAGTGTATAACATCAGGTATAACACTCACGCAAAATTATTTTTCAAACGATCAAAAAGATTATTCTTTTCTGCGTTTTACCCATCCCAAGTTTGCCGCTCCAACTTGCGTCAGAAATCTCTTAAGACTTACAAGTAACTCTCAAATGGTCAATTCTCTCGTAAAGTCACACGCAAGATAAATAATCGCAAGGAAAAACAGGAGGCCTGTAAAAATGAGAAAGATAATGCTACAACGAGAAAGAAAGAAAGAAAATGAAAATGCGTAAAGACAAGGATGCATTGGAGAACAGCTGTTAGTTTGTTAGGCTCCATGGCGTCGTCGTCGACGTCGTCGCCGACGAACGACGTTCTTGGATAACAGCGCCACCGTCGTGCGGGTATCCCTCGCTTAAGTAGGTTAGGTCGATGAGGCCACGACGATGCCGTCGCGGTTTCTGAACATCGCTCTCGATCCTGGATCCCCTCTTTGTTCCTCTTCTCTTCTCCGTCTCTATTCGTCTTCTCTGTTTCTCTATATCCCCTTTATCTCTTTTTAACTCTCTTTATTCCCGTCCCCCCCCCCATCTCGCACTTCTTATTTCTATCTCTTTTTCTCTGTTTCACCATTCCCCTATCTCACACCCATTCTCTTTCTTTTTCATCTATTTCTCTCTATTCTGCTTCACTCTTTTGTTGCTAATGTCATATACTACTCTCTCTCTTTCTTTCTCTCTCTCTCTGTCTCTGTTGTTTTATGTCTGTCTCCATCGTTCTCACGGTTCTGTTACCAAGTTGGCAATTCCGCAAATCGTCACTGCCAGATACCACACGATCGATTTCGTTCTTGCTTTTGGAAAACTGCGAAAATTTCCTGGAAATACGAGGTATTACATTCGCAAAATTTCAATATTTTTAAAACTCATTTATTTATCATACTATGCGACAGACACAGAATTGTTATTACTTGAGTGCATCGTTTATGCCGTCTCTGTCAGATTTTATACTCAGAAATAGAATTTGAAATTTATTCATATGTTATATGTTACAAAGTACAGAGTATATTCG
The DNA here is from genome assembly GCF_003672135.1 of Ooceraea biroi. Classification (NCBI taxonomy): domain Eukaryota; kingdom Metazoa; phylum Arthropoda; class Insecta; order Hymenoptera; family Formicidae; genus Ooceraea; species Ooceraea biroi. The sequence continues at coordinate 16,235,889 of NC_039506.1, read as the reverse complement.
TACTTTTACATACGTATGCGTAAGAACTTATTCAACATTGATTATAGAATTAGTAGCTAACTACTTGGGATTACTATTAGCAACTTGCTATGAATAACTACCGCTTGTGAAGTGTGAGATATGCCGTGTACATTCTCACGACCGCTAACTACGAAAAGGAACGCACAATTTCTTTCTTGCAAAGCGGACATTGTTTTGTATTTCATATTTTCGAACATATCTCGTTTCATTATTACATATTAACGAGGCCAGATTAGTTTACAATAATAAAATAACATTTGTAGTAATAAAATTAATTTAATTGCTAAGTTTTTAGCTTTATAATTAATTACTGATTACTATTTATTGAAATTACATTAAAACTGTCAAAAATGTATAATAAATGATTAAACTATTGTATTTAAACGTTACAAAGTGACACGCGATAACTAAAATGTATTAGATAAGGACGACTGTTTTGCGAAAATCTATCTGTTGAGATATAACTGATGATGAGATTAAATCAATCAATTATATTTAATGAGCAGAATTATTATTATTTTCTATCTACTCGCTACAAATGTAGCAGACAATCCGCCAAATATGCATGCAGAAAAATCCACTGGATTTATTGAAATTCGCTGTATATCGAGAGTATTAGGATATTAAAATTTATGCATTACGGTACATAATGAATACACCAACAATAACTACGCATTGCCGGTAGGAATTAGTCTCTTTGTATCTCTAGAGAAAAAGTGGGAGGAGAGAAAGGTTTTAATTAAATCATAAATATTTTTAAATATATAACACTTTGCGCTCTTTTAGATATTTTATTTTTATTTGTGCATTATTAATATTTCTAATTAGAAAATTTATTATTCGCCAAACATCTATTCTTAAAAGTCGTTTTATAGATAAATAGCATTTAAGCGGTAAACTTTATATTTAGTTACGTCTAGGATAGTCTGGCTTTATATTAAAGAGATGGCAGTTATTGCATATTTTATATATTTAGATAGCATATGACAACCAATTTTTCCGCAAATCTAACAATTATTGCTTCAAAAAGGAGTATAAAAATTGGGATTAAAGACCACGCGCATAGACGTGCTTTTCTCTTATCCTTTTCACTCCCCCCCCCCCCTTTCTTTCTCTATGCAACGTATAAATTCAAGAAATTGTGTGTGATAAATGTTTCCAAATAACGTTATTCCATAATAACGTATGAAAGATCAATCGCACGCATTGTACTGTCTTTTCAATTCTCTACTTTATTTTGCGTTTCGCTACCTCTTTCTCTAGATAACATAACCGACATTGGTTAGCTCGCGGAAAAATCGAATGCTAACGCGCGATATCATCGATGGGACGCAAAATGCGATCGAATTGTAGGATAAAGCGAAAGAAGGACGGAAAATATTGGACCTGTCGCTCTGTGTTCGGAATTATACGCAGCAAGAGAACAGATAGACGTATCGATTCATAGACACAAGACTCAAAGTTCTAGCACTCTCAGCTTGAACGTTATACGGTTCACAAGTAACGTGTTATAACGAGCCGTTGCGCGGCTGGTGTTGATAACATATTCTTACATTAAAAACGAAAACAGCATTGCGATTACATGTGGCGACTACGCAACGCATTATTCTACAGACACGTGGTAATAAATAACAAAAAACTTTCGCTATTGCGAAATACCGTGAATCCCAAAACTGCTACGCGCACGCGTGCTTGCCGCTAGATCCCATGAAATATTCGACAATTTGCACAAACTTGTATATCACGCGTTCGTTTTTTGCCTCTATTTCTTGCTTCCCTCCCTCAATCTCCGTACGCTCTTACCTGTACATGTACGTACTGATTGAGGCTTGGACGAGCGTGTATGCGTATATCAGACCCTCGCGTTCCCTTCGAATCGAAGCTGTAATAATTCAAACCGAGTTTCGCCTCAACAAAGGGACCAATGACAATTTCTAATTGCTACAATAATTCCTTCGATCTCTTTTATTTATTCCTGCGTTGTTCGATTAATCGCGAAAAGCTGTTGCTTTCGCACTAATTGTAAGCCTCTTGTGCGGCCACGATACATTGGTGTACATCCGATACATCCGCCATTGTTGCCGTACAAGCACGGCAAGTTTATCAACAAATCGTTCGGAGAGAGTCAACGCTCGCCGATTTCGATTACCGATCGCTGTGATCCAGCAATGAAATAAATTCGCGTATTGTCCGGCCGGCACGCCGGTCGCGGGCCGATCGACCGGTTGGATGTCGACATGTATCGATCCATCGAACTGGACCCGCGAGCTACCGTGTCGCGTAAGCCGTCAGACATAACGGACAGGATAGTAAAAGCCCTCTGGTTCCAGTTAGTACGATGGGTCCGTTGGTACATCCGTTCGTACGTCCATCCGCTCGTACGTCCGTCAGCCCATCGGATAATACCAGAGTTCACCTAAATATAACTCAGAAGCGGAGAAACGGACGGAAACGTGCGCGCGCGCTCGTGGAGTCGGTGCGAGAGAGCGCGAGAAGAGAAACGGGAGAAAGGGTGTGAGCATGAGTGCGAGGTGAGTGAGAGAAGGAGAGAGAACGCGCGCGCGCGCGCGCGCGCGCGGGAACGAGCGAGCGAGTGCGGTGTAGGGGAACGATGGGGAAAAAGAGCGAGAAGAGAAGATGAACGAGACGAAGAGCTTCGGATTCACCGCTACGCGTCCAGCCTGCACGACCACTTGCAGCTGCATGGACATCAGCAATATGGCCATGTATTTTGTATAGCATAGCTTTATATATACCTATCAGGTAATGCGAATCGGACCAAATTTTGTCCAGAAAATGACAAAACTTTTTGTAAAAGCGTTACAACACTAATGAACTCTGACTTGATCGGTCGCCACGTTAAAATCACCATCTTGACGAACATCGGACATTTAATATCTCCTGCGTGACATAATCATGTGAATCGAATTGTCGAGCGAATTGTGACGAGCAAAGGTGGAACCGAATATGCTACTGCCAACACTGTTATTTTTATAAATCCGAATGATTCCGTCTGAATTATGATATACATAGAGTCCTTATATTTATAGATAACAGGTTGAATTTTACATTATTATATAAAATGCTTAGTATTTAATATTAATGTATCTTCACAAATACCAGGAATAATAATAGCAGTCAACGTTCAACAGAAACTTTTACGCGAGTTCTTTACAGATTTTCCAACTATATTTTAAACACTTTCGATCATATCCGGATATGCGATTTTTACAACTACAATTGCACATACACGCTCGGATTAGCTTTATTAACTTTTCTGATTGACTGAAAACAGCGTTACGATCATAGCCGATCGCTATACTTTCTCTGAGAAACGAGTCTTCGCGTTCAATCCGTGTCACCTTCCAATCCCATTCACTCGCCCTTAGTACAATATTAATAAACCATCGGCTCTCGAAGAATGCTTGTATATTTCATTGAAATATCTCAAAACTATGGGAAACGGCATCAAATCCGATGTGATAAATTCCAACAATGTGCTGGGCGCTCGAATCGTCATCGACAAATAACGTGCAAAAGCGAACGCGTATCATTTTGGATGATGAAAAAAAATGAACAAACGCAATATCGAGATTTCGAATTTGAATTTAGGTATTACAAATCCAGGTCTTTCATTTAACGCAATCTGTAGATATGGTGGGAAAAATGAGAACATCAAGCATCCCGAGGGCAATTTATTTAATCCTTTTACTTTCATGCACGCGCACGGACCATACTTGCCATATATGTTATAATTGCAACATTCATTGTAAAGCATTGCCGAAATTACGTGAAGCTACATACAATTGTACAACTCGACTATTTCGATCAATATCAAAAGGAGCAAGAGGAGAGTTCGAAGACCAATATTAAGAAATATTTCTCTTTACAGCATCGCATTGCTTTCAACCAAAGGCAAAAGCAAAATACGTAAATAGACATGTATCAACTTGGAGTGTCCATTATGTTTTTTTATTACTTTTCATTTGGATAAAAATAAAATTGATCTCAGATTCATTCGTCAAATAACTCATCGCCTTTCCAGGGGACGCGCTCAATCCGTGAAACATCTTCGTGAGAGGAAGAGACAGACGGGACACGAAATAACTTGGAAGAGATGTCAAAAGTCCAGTGAGTACGCGTTAAATGAATTTTTCAAGCAAGATCTCTCTCTCTCTCTCTGTAAGTATTCGTAAAGCGCAAGACGCCGCTACGAAAAGCGATCTGTCTCGTGCGCGCGGCGCGTCTTTATATTCCATTCGAAAATAATACGGCGCCTCTCGTTAAAATTACCCGCCCGCTCGTTCCGCGTCGTCCGCGCGTAATGCGTCGCCCCTCTTGCTTCCACTACCCGCCCATTGCCACCGACGTAATATACATAAATACATTTAATCTCGCTCCTGCTGCCCTCCTGATATTTTTCGAGAGATCGATCGAGCCGCGCGCGGTCCCACATTTTCCCTGCTAATTCCGAGATCTCGTTTGTGAATTTCGGTCGACGTTGGCGCGTTCCAAAATTGGTATTGGCGATCCCTGGCAGCGCCGAGTTTCTGGCTCGAACGCCGGGGGTATGGCAGAAGCGCGCAGCTATAATAAAGGCGCGTTTTTCCCCTCACCCCTTCCCAATCTCCTCTCTCTATCTCTCTCGTGTACATTTCCCGCATCGCGCTCGCCTCCCCCCGCCTCGCCCCTCTTTGCCTCGCCTCGCCTCGCCTCGCTTCGTCTCCACGCTGTTGCCGCGTGCTCGCTCGCTCGTTCGTTCGTTCGCTCGGTCCTGCTTCACCGGGTGGTGGCGTACCCTCCTTCGAGCGTCGCTCGTTCGGAATCGGAAAGGGGAGACCGTTGGCGCGCGCAGGCGCGAGGGTCGAACGGAAAAAATCGGCCGGGCTGACGACGGGGGATGGTCGTCGTATCGATCGCGCTAACATCGGGGACCAAGAGAGCGCCCGGAGTCTACGGATATAACCGTGATGCAGCCCGCAGTGATGGCTACTACCACCCGACTTTACCGAGAATAAATGATGCTGATTCCTGGAAGATTCGATTATATGTCTTTTCAGCGTCGTAATAGAGAATTCTAACGTGGCCGTATTCGCGCGCGCGCGCGCGCAAAATATTATCCGCACGATTCTTAATTTCGTCGCTTTTTTTTATTCTTTTATCTTTATCGAATTAATCGAACGACGGTACGAGCGTGTGTTGCCAGATATATTTAAACGATCGGATCCGATCACTCGTCTTGGGCGTGCGCGGCCATTAACGGACCATGAGAGCACTCGAGAGCACGCTCTCGCCTCTCGGCCGGCTGACTCTACTCCTCATTCGCATCCTGCGCGAGAGGCACAAGGTAGCACGCATTGCTGGTCCCGGAAAAAGCCTCATCCGTTTATACGTTCTACAAAACGCGCAACAAAAGTTGGGACCGACTGTGCACGAGCACACCCGATATTGGCCGAAGTTGCGGTGTGCGACCGAGGAAGAAGGGATATACGATGATAGGGGAGAAATGGAGAGAGAGAGAAACCGAACGCGAACGAGCAAAGAGAAGCAGAATGTTGCAACGGGGAAACGATGAGGAGGGAAGCGCGCTTATGCACGTAGCGGACGTACGAAAAATCTCGGATATTTTCGGCCGCGTTCGGCCGCTGTCGGATGTAAAATTTATACAAAAATACAAATACGCGCGATAGATATTAGCCAGTGTTATGTACATTAACTGAGAGAGTTGCGCGGCGATAAATTCTCGACTTTGTTCGACGTTGACTGACATTTTGCTCGTACGGTTGTAGCACCGTAATAATAAAAAATCGGCGATATTAATTGTGAAAGCTAAATCATTATTCGCGATCTCAATGACGCACAGTAGAAAGATTATTATGTCGAAATAGCAGTTATACGTAGCCGGAATTAAAAATACAGACGACTGACTTCAAGTCAAAGTAGGCAAGCTCTAGGAACAATTATGCCTCGTCACTGATTAAAAACATCCATTTTATTGTTATTAATTTATAAATTTTGCAGTTACACTAATTCGAAACATAATTTCACAGATGTGTGAGCAAAAAAAAACCTATATCACATACTCACTCTATTCATGCGGTAAACGTATACGTAAACTATTCATTTATTGTTTTGCGCGCGACAGATTGAAAAGTGAGACATCGCAATCGTGAAAGTAATTGCTACTATGAAGCCAGCAAAGGTCACTTTATGGAAAAATAATCAAAAATTCAAGTACGAAATACGTAATCTAATTTGATTTTTTCCAAGTAACGTAGATCCTAGATAATATTGTTTAGACATTTTTCCTACATGTCACTAAGGAAATACACGTAACAAATATTTTTTCTAGAACAATTGAGATCAGTAACTGAAGAAAGATAAATTTTTCGGGAGAACGAACGTTTCCTTTAATTGTCGTTTTGCCCATTAAAGAAATACAATTATGATTAATCCAATCCATAAATAAGAAAAGTTCAATTATGCGCAAAAGTTTTTATATAATTAATTAATAATGATTATATGGGAAGGGGAAGGTGAAAAATGGACACATTAACAAGGCACCAACATTATTTGGATACCTCTTCTCTCTCTCTCTCGTTCACAATATTTTTTTATTAATAATTTTATTAATACAGTTTATTTCACAGCAGCTTTAAAATAAGTATGCACAAGATTTTTTCCCCCAAAAGTACTATTTCTTCTTGTTGAGCGATCTTGAAATTCTCTCCTGTGCCATCTAGATTGTCACGTATGCTATTGTATCTGCTTTGTGAATGAATGCTCTTGCTTTTCTCTGTTTGTTGCAATCTGTAAAAATAACAGCAATGAAAGCTCTTGCAGTTTCCTTAAGCATAAAGTTTAGAGAAATAACACAAAAAAACATTTAAATTCCGTAAATAGTACCAGGTGTTCTCTAGCACAAAAGTATTTATTCGTGTTTTGTCATTTTATCAAGATTGACATTGTTGCAAAGTATAAAACATGGCAGCAGCTCTTTTCTCAACTGTTTTCAACAATATCAGCGCAAGGTGCAAATCATCACTCTCTGTAAACTATGTACATCTACACACAAGCTATTTTTTTTTATTTTCATAAAGAGATCCGAGAGCTATCTTTGCTATTACAATTGTATCCTCTAGATTTGACGAAATTATAAATCTTTTATCAAGAAAAAAGGCACTATATATAATTGTTATATATCTGGATCATAATAGTTGGATTATAACAGCTCATTTTATAGTTAGTTTCATGAATGACACTACACTTCAGTGTATGCATGTGTAACTGTAAAATGAAACATGAAACAATCGTACTTGCTCAGATATCGGGACAATAGCAGTGCACATACATCATGACAGTCGTGATGAGAAATAATATTCCTTAATTAGTGGAATATAAAGCGATGGGAGAAGCAATGATTAGATCTAACAAGAAGCCATAGTACTTACACCGCTGGTCGAGAGATCAGTGTCGTCGACTCTCGAAGACGTTTTCATCTAATCGGGCACTCCGAATCCAGTGATCCGTCTACGATATAAAATACGTGCATAAAGCTATAATATACATCTCGGTGACGAGTTTGCTGTCACAGTGTTTACAGAATTGAACGTACATGTCAACCATACCGCAACGCGATCCTTCCGTTGGTCGGCCAAGTGCTGCTGCCGCGCACATTATCCCTCATTGTTCCGTGCCCGTGTTATTTCAGATTGATAAAGCAGCGCAATTTGCGGCCGCACTCCGTCGAGGTATTGCTGCATGGCGTCGCAGCGCGTTGCCATTTTCATTAACGCGTTACGCCGCCGCCGTCGTCGCCACGAGAGACGGGCATTCGGCACACCACGAATGTGACAGCCGGACCGACGCTTCGGTTAAGGTCGAGCGAATTCGGTCGCCGTCGGATTTAAATATCGGCCGGAAATAGGACCTCCCTTCATCCCTCGCGGCGCACCGTCGACGTCGAAACGAACAGCAGGAAGACCGACGAAGGAAATTCTTTCGGCGATTCTTAAGCGAAATTCGATGGTAGAATCCGGCCACCGAGGCATTCGTTAAATCTACACGATTTAAATCATCGTGAAAAATAACGCAGAGTTAAATTAACACGGAATAAAACGAGTCGTCAAAAGTGGACCAAGTTGTTCACCAACGTGTTTGGATGCGCTTGCTCCGCTTATTATTAGCCCCTTCTGCGTGTGTCTAGATTTAAGGTAGCCGATGCCGCAGCGGTAGTCGGTAGAAACCGAGCGAGCTGGACTGTACAGGTTCCTCAGATATGTACGAGCTAGATGGAAATGTATTTGCGAAGGTAAACGGGATCTCTTCACGCTCGACCTCGTTCCAACTTGGATTTGCAACCGACGATCGACCAATAATCGACGAGAATTATTATGTGTTTGCGTACACAAGGCTGCACAGATTTATTCCCATGCGCCGAGATACACCGATTGTTATGACTATAGTTTTACCTTGAAAATTCATTGCAAAACAATATCTCTATCTATCTATATATATATATATATTTTGTGCAGTATTCTTTAATTATAATTCGGGATTACTACGTGGAGCGTGTAGAGATTCTATCGGGCACAAATTCTTCCATCGAGATAGAGTTGATTGTCCCTCGCTGGAAATGTTCAGGCATCGATAATTTTCTGGAGATACCAAGTAATAGAGAGTAAGTAAGTAAGGAGCTTTTCGAGGGGGAAATAAACTATGGAAGGTGCCAAAAAAGGGCAGAAACTTGCGACAAATAAGAAATTCCTCCTCCCTCTCCCTCTTTGATGTTGCTGAAAATATTGAAAAATCACAATCTATTAAAGCTTATAACAGTGAATTAATGTTAAAACTGTCTTCATGAGAGTCTTCTTAGAAGAGAACTGTGATCTTATTCAGTTCTTACGGTACGAATGCTCGTGATACGAATCTTGAAAAACAAGTTAACGGTGGGCGTTATTTAGCGCCCACGGGGTGAAACCTAGGGGGCAGAAATGTCTATTGATTTTTCGAAGAAAACTCGGCATCCCTTCTCTTGGATCCGCCGCTAACCTACATTCGAGTTATAGCAATGGCACGAAGTCTGATAAAACGCGTCTAATAATGAGGCTCGCTGACAGTGACGCGATACCTTCTCTTCACGTGGAAAAAACACAAAAAAATCCCTTAAATGTTTTTAACGAACGTGTAAATTTTTGTTTTCTCTTTTTCCCTTCAATCCAGACAATTAGATCGCACATGACGTAAACGTAGACAAAAACGTTCTCGCAATCCTCGTGATATCGTGTTTTCGCCGATCGGTTGAGTTTCGATAGTTGTATTGGGCGATATGGCACCCTTTAAACGTTCGTTTTTGAGAGTGAACACACCAGGATACCGAGCAATGGAGAGGGCGACTCGGTCGCAACCCCCCTTTCGCATTCCCGCCAAGGGGGATCGATCCGCGTTCATTCTGCGCACCTATCCCTGCGGCAAAACCCAAATCCGAACCCCGCTCGAAGAGCAGGAGCAACGCTGGTTAAAATCGTCCGTGTTTTTAGCCAGGGTGAATTTTTGACGCATCGTGCCATGCTCGGGCATACGGAGATCGATCTATGCGAATGTTTGCCCTTTTTGTCAAGTGGCAATCGAAACTCAGCCAGAGAACGAGGTAATATTCATGAATGTAAGTGTACAAGTGAAGCTTTCTTTCCTCTAGTATTCATTGTGCCATAAATTAAATAGTATTGAATTGTAAGCAATTTTGATTGCGGAAAAACGCGAGGAACATTTTAGTTCAGTTAATTTCAGGCAGACGATATGCGTGCTACAAGTTTCTGCGTAAACAAATCGCGAGTTCCGGCGCACACGCGCACTCCGGTCACTCCGGAGAATGCGTCGAATGATCTAGCATGCGATCGCTTCAGGTTCGAGTATACGGTGGATGGGAAATTTATAGTTAAACAAATTTACAGTTAAAATAATGTTCTCGTTGAAAATTCGAGAAAAGATTGACTCTATGCTTTGTAAGGGCGTTTAATCGGTACGAAAGTTTCTGAAAATCCTCAGTAAGAACTTTGTTCGTCCTGTGTTATTACGCGCAATTGCAATCATTGGCCAGATTGTGATTATCCTTGCGTAATTTCATACGACTCTAAAGGTCAAAGTCACACAGGAAAAATCGATTCTAAATTTCTCGTGATACATTATATATTGATATTTTAATTCTCTCTCGGGGTACTTTCTTCAACTTTAACTGTCTCGGTAATATTTATTTCTTCTCTATGGAAATAACTTCAGGGTTATTTTTCTCGGTAAACTTTCCCAGCTACAAAGTATCAAAGACAGCATTTTTCAAAGGCAAAATGAGACCATTTAGTATGGTCACCCATTTACTATGGGATGTACAAATTGGCGCACAAAATATTTAATCATGTGGAATTGCGAGAGATTAAGGGTGGACCAATTGAGGATGAGTGAAAATAGCAGAAAGTTGTCAACGTTTGAATGATTTTCCGGAATCGCGAAACGAGAGGGATGGCTCACGTACATTTTCGAAATTCCGACCAGAAAGGGAGATAGAGAAAGTATTTTACATACAGAATTAACATTGCGCACGCGTGGCCGTATATGCATTCGCAGCGTATAACTATCCCAATCTAAACGAATCGAATGGCTCGAAAGTTCATTCATCGCAGCATTCGTCTCGATATGTGCACCGCTCGTGCATAAAAATGCATCAAGCACGTATTCTCTGTGCCCAATGATGTTGACATTTTTCTCATGAGAACATATTAATAATATGAATTCAATTAAGTAGATTTAGAATCACTGAAATTTTCAGAAGATTAATCATTGCATAATTAAGCGTTATACACACATACAATTCATTGTCACACTGTTATCTCTTTTGTTTTATCAAGTCATATTGTATCATAAGCAAGTTGAGAAAATTTGAAAATTACAAATAATGATTACGAATATTGATTATGTGACAAGTTCGCTAATATTGACGAAAACTATAACGGTCAATCAAAATGCGCGAGTAGACCTTTCGGGGATAGTCTACTCTCGGAATTAGCACGGCTGCTTGGATAATGGAATTGTTATTGTACAATGCCTTCTTCATCGAAATCATGAATTTTGAAAATGAAAAATAAATTGTTTGTTTCTGGATATCATCAGTATTTAGCTATAATAATATAAATGATCACTTACAAAAATACGCGACGTAAAAAGCAGTCAATCGTTCAATCGTTTATATCACGAATCGTACGTTCATTGCCTGAGTAACGAGAGGTCGATATGATATTACATCTTTGTACTTTACACTGTGATACATATTACAGCGTGCCAATATAGTTTGCTCGCGTACGCTTCATTCTCGTCTCTCATACGTTCCGATTTATTTCGCATTTCGCGACGTTAGCCACTATTGCCGATATTGCAGTCCTTCGGCATTACGGTTAGTCGATACTCGGCTGTTTGGTCGGTACTGCAGGCACGTCGATAATAGACCATCGCTGCTAGCTTTTATGCATCGGAATTGCATCCGTCGATAATTCGTGGGTGAAAGACGGAAAATGGGAGGAGAGAGGATAAAGGGGAAAACGAAAGGAACGGAAGAGGAGAGAGACGGACGGATAAACGTGAGAATCACTGGGATGCAAAGGATGGTGGAGGGAGGATGGTAACGCGAATGGGAGGATGGGGAAGAATAGGGTGAGAGGAGGCTATAGGGGCGGGCGGACGGGACGGGGAGAGAGAGAGAGCGAGGTAGTGTGGCAGGATCCGAATAGCAGTAGGGAGGGAAAGCGAGATGTGGAGGTGGGAGATGAGTGAGACTATGGTGGAGACCGTGCGGGTCTCTAAGAGGGGTGGGAGGGTAGGTAGGTGGGTTGGACGATGTCATTTTAGATATTCGATGGAACCTGCACTGTGCGAGTACATTGGTAGTACTGTGCACGAACGATGCAATAAAGAAGATGATGCCTGGGAAGAGTAGGAATTACACGTGGTCGACGCGTGGGAGATTGGTTCAGCGATTTCTAATTTTAATTATCAAAGAAGATTCTACACAAGTAAAGAGCAACTCGTTATTTTCTCTGTATGAAAATTACGGCTCAAGATGCAAATAGCGAAAACCGTCGTTAGCACATCGTGTTCCGTTCCATTTTTACTAAAACAGTTGGCGATGAACAGATTTTTTATCTCTGCCTCTTCATTACCCATTTTTGTACATTGATATTCAAATTTCCATCGATATGACGAAACGTGGACATCCGCGTATCTGCGTGTCGTTGATTCGTCCGTTGAATGCATGCACCTTGGAATAGAAATGAGTAGCCAAAGCTCGCAAATTCCCAGCAAATTTCCATGACTGTTCACACATGGATCCGTCAATTGAGCATATGAGAGAAAAAAGAAGCAGCAATCTTCACGGTGGACGTTCGTAAATTTGAAGTGTCGAAGCGTAATCGTCCAACACAATCGACTGTTTGAAAACAGTTTCGCGGACTGATATCTCGGAAGTGACGCGATACGATCGGCATAAGAGAATGACTCCTTGGTGTAAGGGAATCCCGGAGATTCCAAAAGAACCTCACCTTTCCCTGCCATCCCGTAGTAGCGGAGACGGTGATAAAAGCAGAGCGGCGGCAGGCGAATCGCACGCGCTCGTAAATAGAGTCGCGGTCCATTCATGAGTTCGGTCAGCAGCAGCGGCAGTGTGGCGGCAGTGGCGGCAGTGGCGGCGGTAGCAGCCGCGGAAGGAGTGTGCTCGTGCGTATACGCCGGAAAAGTCTTTTTCTCAGTGTGTTTTACGGGAGGTCAGGGTTACAGATGCGGAAAGAGGAACATGGCAGGGGGCTGGTGGAGGAGAAAGAGAAAAAATAGGAGAACGGGGAAGAGGAGAAGGCGGAGAAGGAGGAAGTGGGGCGAGAGTGCAACTACTACGGTTCTTTGTATGATTCTCTCTCTCTCTCTCTCTCATTTCTCTCTCCCTCCTATTTCCCTGCACTATCAGCAGAACGATTCTCTAAGATAGAAACTAATTAGGATCGACGTGCTAATCATTCAGAAATTGTTTCAGAATTTAACTCGTCCAATAATAAAAAGTCTAGGAGCTTATCTAAAATATATATTTAATATTCCAAAAATATTCTTTGGTTTTACGCGACAAATTACAAGAGATCTGATTGATTGAACTTAATTTCCTTCGATGCTTCAATATGTGCGCCAATAGTTTTCGATTATATATGGCTTTTTAGATATTGATGCCAAAAATCAGCTAATATGAAAGCTAATGCATTGATGCGAAACATCTCTTGTATCAAAAGATATGCATTAATATCTCAAGATATCGTAATCTCTAATTGCACGCGCGCTATACTTTGCAATGTCCTTTCGCGCTTACGTTTTCGCGACCGAGATAAATTCAAACTTCGAAACTACATTATCGCTCTGATAAAGATAGCCTTATCACCTCCTTCGATAAGATGCGTCGCATGAAACGACTGCCGACGCACTAGATTCCTTTCCTTCTCTTTTTCTTTTTTGTCTTACCAGTCATCTGAAATTTTGTCAATGACATACATATTTATACATAAATCATCTATCTATACAAATACTTTCCTCGTGTATTTTTGAGTCTCCTGACAATTTTTATTCTCTGATAACTAAATTTGCATGCGTATGCAAATCAATACTCGTGTATTTATGTACGAAATACAATTCTTTATTCTTAGCATTATCGTCTGATTTAATTATTTTGAAGGGGAAATATTGATATAATCGCAGTTATTCTTATGATCTCGATGAGAATGTTCTGTCGAGATTAGTTGCTTAGTCGTCTTTCCTTGATTGCTCTCATACTAGCGCTCGATAACAATCAGCACGAGCCCTTCGACAAATGGAAGTCTCGCGTACGCACGTGCTATCTAAATTAACCGAGTAACCTATAGCAACCTGTCATTGTTTTCAAGTTCTCAAATTTTCAAGTTATTGTTAGCTGGTGGCACCGAGCTAGTCTTAACGTTAAAAGGTATTTTCAATTCTGTACCGCTAGAAATCATTTAAGGAGAGTTGACAAACCTTTCGTAATAATATACGATAAATATTGAAAATATATGTCATTAATATTTGCACTTTTTAATCAAATATGTACAATATAGATATCTCTGTGAAATCTGTATTATTACAAATGAGATTGCGAATTTACGGAATTTACGCAGAAGGCTTTTGCGTTTTAGTTTTATGAATCTTTCTGCTTAAAATTATCAGTTATTAAGAAATAGATGACTGAAAGGCAATCGATATCGATAAGGTCATTAATATTGCCAGAAGGCGTGTAGAAATGTAACTTCTTTGCGCGTGGATGCTTGTGACAATGCTCATTTTGGAGTCTGAGAGGGACGAATCCGCGAAACAACTTTTGATGTTGCAGAGGCAAAAGGCGGAAATGGCGAGAGTGGTGGGAACGGCGGGAAAATTAAGCCCTCCTCATGGTATATCTCATTGCTATGCCATGTCTCCAGTGTAATACGGTTTTCACCGATTCTTTCTCAAAGTTACAGCTAAGCAGAATCGTGCCGCGCGCTCACTATAACTGTACACGAATAACGCGTTCTCTTCATTTGGTTCTCTTGATGTAACGTGTGGTCTTAGACTTTTGAATTAATCCCTCGAATCTTTTTTACTAAAATATAATTTGTAAAAGTAATAATAATAAAATATTTATAAAAATATAATTTGTAATTCCTCGTTACATGAGAAGTTACTTTACACTTTCAAGAGTTAACAAAGATTCACAAGAAATTAACAAAGACAAATTTATCTAATAATAATAGTTGGAGTAAAGCAGAGAAACATTTCATGTTATATTTGTCGAAGAATATATACGAACAAGTATATAGCGATAAATTTATATCTTTTTACACTATTTTCTAAGAATTTCACAATAATTTTTCTACACAATATTTCTTATCTACGAATTTGTTATTTTAATTTAAATTAAAACAACATTTCGCGATGTAAACGTTTTCAAAAATCGATATCATATTTGTCTATAACTTTCACGTTATGTATAACATTTCTCGTGATTTTAATTTTGAGCAGATTTTAATTTTAAACTAAATCAGCTAACAAGTTATTGCGCTCAGAAACGTGTAAAGAACTGGAAGAATAGAAGCGATTAATAAAGGAAGAAATTCTCCTCTTTCTCCCACGTAAAGAGGTCTGTCCGGTAGTGATTTAAGAATTCAGGCCGGAAGTGCACAGTAGTCGCAGCTTTCGAAGACGATCGTAAAACGTCAGATCTCCGCCGTTTTCTGATCCCCACCGCGGTATCCTTCACCGAGTAGCATTACCGAGCACTAGGCACTAACGAGCGCTTCCAGCCGACGAGAAAGTCCAACGACGTCCGTGCGCGACAAACTCCGACGAGATAAATTCTACGAATGTATGTGAAGAGAATCCGTCTGTTAGAAAATATTCGCGGCAAAATTACAAGATTTCATATGCTGATGCCGCATTGCCATTCTATCCGTCTTCACTATCTTGTCTCGTCAGTTCTCGTTGCATCACGCATTGCATGCAGCGATCTACTGCGTGCACACGTATACAGATATCACGCGTATCGCGTGCGTCGCGTGCGTGTATGTGCACGCCGGACGATCCGCGGCGTGTGGAGCGCAGATTCGATTCGAGCGGCAGCAATGACGACAACGGCAACGACGAACGACGGCGGCAGCAACGCGCGACTGTTTCCGCGCTCGGCAATGTCCGCGCATTCCCGCGCCGCGTCGCGACGGCCAGTTAAAAGTCGCCTTCATGCCGTTCGTACAACTTGGCCGGTCTCCGTGGCGTCAGCCGCGGTTAACAGCGACCGGACACGTTACGTCGGCCGACAGGATCATCGGCAGGGAATGCCGGCGCGGCGCGCGCGTTAGCTTGAGCGTTCCAAGTTGATTTCATTTCGGCTTTACGCACTTGTACGTTTATACAATAATATAGACAATGTACATTAAAAAGAAAAATACTTTTTCTTGTTGTTAATGTTATTGCGCTCTTACGCATCCCTTTTTCGGATTTTCCTCAGTGAAGAAGTTTCAGCCTTGAAACTGAGATAATTTCAAATTCTAACGAAAGAGAGATAACGTTACATTTATTTTGCAACATTAAGTTTCTCCGCCATCGGACAATCGATATCGAGCACGCTATCTCAAAGGCACGACGAATTTCGCGCTATTATGGAATTCGATCATCTATTGCTTCGAAAAGTAGAATCGTCCAAGTTGCAAAGAGAAAAAAAAACAAAAGAAGGTAAATTTTTATAAACTACATGTATAGGTACGTATGAGGGAAATTTGCAAGAACATCTTCCGCGTGACTTAATAATAACTTGAAGCGCGCCAACATACATGTACCGCGAGCTATACTAAAAATACACAATGGCGTTTTTCGACCCTGTCGACATTACCACCATAGTGAGTGTCGTCACTGAGGAGAAACTTGGTTCGACGTTACGCGCAGTTCGGAGCCGGCGATACGTATGGCACGCTCTTCTCGGTCTTCGCCGTAGCTTCGTGCCGCAAGCTCTGCCTTGCGGCCGCATACGGAATGACGCGCAAAATTCACGGAATTGGCCGACGCAGGGAGGTCAGCCGATCGTGGGACGACGACGCACGTCCCCCGACGTCCTTTCGCCGTCATGGCGTCCCGATGACGCGCCCCTTTTACCCGATAGGGAATAAAAATGGTCTCGGTGAATTTTCTTAAGCTGCGCGCCATATAGAACGTGGCTCGCGCGTTGTCTACCCGTGTCCGCCGCCCGTCGCCGCGCCGTCGCTGCTGGCTGGCTGGCTGACTGGCTGGTTGGCTGGCTGGCTAGCTGGCTGGCTGGCTGACTGGCTGGCTGGCTGACTGGATGGCTGGCTGGCTGACTGGATGGCTAGCTGGCTGATTAGCTAGCTAGCTAGCTAGCTAGTTGGCTGCTGACTAGCTAGCTAGCTAACTAGTTGGCTGACTGATTGGCTGGTTGGTTGATTGACTGGCTGACTGACGGGCTTGCTAGCCGGCTCGCTGGTTGTCTCGTTGACTGGATAGTTGATTAGTTGGTAAGCAGATTGGTTGGTTGGTTGGTTGGTTAGCTGGTTGGCTGGTTGTCTGGGTAGCTGGCTGGCTGGTTAGTTGGTTGGCTGATTGGCTGGCTCGCTGGCTGTGCGAGCGAAGAAACGAATGAACGAGCGAGAGTTAAAGTTTTCCTCTCCCAGCACTCTTTTGCTGCGTGTCGTGTATAGTCAACCAGTCAGTGACGAGTTTCGAACCTGGTGGCATTAGACCGACTCCCTCGTACTCGGGGGCCCTTGTACGAGAGAGATCGGAGGTTCCCCGGTGAAGGTTGCTACTCGGCGTTCTCTCGACGCGCGCCGAAGATCTCCAAAGCTCTATCGTTTTGTGTTTAAGGCCGCATGAGAATGTACGGCCGCGCATAGTTTTGCTCCCACAAATTCTTCGTTTCCGTTCTTTCTGGTTATTCTCAAATTCTCGTTTTTCTCGTTCAATTATGCGATTTTCAATTACACGAAGATTTGCGTTTCCAGCAAATTAAGCTTACTCTTCTGGAAAAATATAATAACGTATTAAGTAAATTCCCGTTTTTCGAATTTTCGAGTTAATATTGCTCTCGTAGCAACTACATGTATTTTGCAAAATTTGCATCTTATTTCTTACATGAAAGTACAAATATTATCATCATCAGAAGGTGAGAAAAGTTTAGGAAATTTGTCGAGAATTTGTATAATTGAATCATCAGCCTTTTCACGTTTTTCTTTTGTCTTGAAAGACACAAAAACGAACGTGTAAAACGTTCCGTTGTTCAGGTTCTTCAGTTCTTCGCGGACAAACGCGTGATTACCTTGCTAGTTGCAAGGTCCTGGCACCAGGCAGTGACGCGATTGACCGAGCTATCTCAGTCGTCTCGTAAGATATTAAGTAGCACCGCGACGAATCCGACATCGGTGCGATCTGCGCACTCGCGATGTCAATTTGAGTTTCTGCCGCGTCGCTGGAACATTTTAGCGGCCACCGTCGATCCGTTCTCCGATAACTTTCATCGACCGGTGACGCTATCACGAACTTTCTCAAGCAGAGCGATTTTTCTCGATCGGAGAGTGCGGACGTTTCTGCGAGAGAGGAGGATATTTAGCGCGTACCGGTGCGCGCGCGCGAGTGAGAAATTGTTTCTTTTCCGCAATGTAACCGTGTATTTTCCTACTCTCCTTGCACATATGTTAATAAACTGATTATTTCACATAAAGAATCACACATTACTTATATCTGAAAAGGTTGAATATTGAGAATACATTTTCTTTGGAATTTTGGACGATAGATTTCCGTCAGAAGTCATGTACGCGTAGCCATACGGTGTATAATCTGACATTAACTGTAACATATGCGATAATTAGTTGGTAATTAGTTTGACTTGAATAAAAAATGTTTCATCGTTTCAGACAAATCAACGTTCAAGTGCTAACAATATAGCGCTCGACGAGTAACTCATTTTTTTCGTCAAAATTATCATGCAAGCGCATATGTATAGTTACGGTGTTGATTGATAAGATTGACCGGTTTATAGGCCCATCTTCCTTTTTTCGAAAGAAGCATAATCTGACATTGATAAGAAATTTTTAACGTTTTGCACGATCACTCGTCAAACGATCATGTATACCGCATTTCGATTTCTGATTGAATATTGATTGAAAATTTGAATCTCCACAATGTACGTGTGTCGCGTGCTGAGTAGGGGCACACCGGGCTGCGCATACGGCACTGACAATCGTGTTGGAGTGCAGGTGGGCCGAGCACTGTCGGAAATGTCCGAGCGGGCGTTCGGGGGAAAACCGAGCGGCGCTAGTCGACGAGGACTGTTGTCAGAATACTCAGTAATGCTTTGCATGGCCAGCTAGTTACTAGCATGTGCGTTAGTGATAGTCGCGTTGTCATCTGTTTGGAATGATCGTGCGATGTTACTCGAAAAGTTAACCGGGCTAGACACCGGTGGCCGATACCTACGTCACATAGTGCATTTTTCGTGAGACTGTGAGTTCGCAAAGAAAAAAGAAAAGGAAACGGAGAAACGACGCTACTCGGAAAGACGGATAGAGACGGAGTGAGAGAGACACGGTGGCAGACAGGGCGAAAGATAGGGAGGAAGAACATTGACGAACAGAACTCGTCGGCAGAATCGAAATAACGTGGAATTTTTCGTTCCATCGCCTCCCGGTAACTTCAACTTTCTCTGTCGACGTTTCCTCACTTTACAGACTGAGAAAACGAAGGAAAAAACGGATCGTCGCGGTGGCACCGTGCGCGGCAGTGCAGCAACAGCGTACCAAGATGCTGTCGTCAGTGTCAGCGAAATAATAATGTGGTGCGACGTCGGTCAGGTGAGTGTTTCGCGCGCGGTTCCGCGCGCATCGCCTCTCTTACTTTTACATGCGCTCAGTCGCCGTCCTTTTTTCGCCGCAACCCCCTACCCCGTTCTCGCGCGCCCTCGCTTCCCCGTGTACGTTCCCTTCCTTCGGCGTGTACGACACGCGTGTCGCGGTTTCCGCGTTCATGCCGGCCGAGGAAAAGAGTGGTTACGTGAGCGCGTCGCGCGCGCGCGCGCGAGCGAGCTGATTGCTTGCCTCACACGGAGTGACGATCTTTAAGAGAGAGAGAGAGAGCGACTCGCACGGCCGCGGCTCGCACTGGTCAAGGCGATACGAGTGTTTTGCCGTTGGGACTTTAGTCTCTCGATAACGACGTTACTCCGATATGTAACGGATGATCGTAGCGCCAATGGCTCGCGATACGCTTGCTCCGAACGCTTGGTTTCAGCACTGAACGCGCGCACGACGGTCGCGGCTCTCTCGACTTATCGTTCAGAGGACGTTGCCGATCGTTCTCTCGTCCTCTCGTTCAACCTTCTCGATGAGCGCGCTCGATGGGAGATCTCCTCCGATCGCTTCTCTCCGTCTCCCTGTAAAGAAGCAGAAAAAAAAGGCAAGAAAGAGTAGCCGCTTTGCTCCGAGGCGCATCGCGCTTACGTTCGCACATTCCCGAAAATCGATCGACAACTCCTGGATTCGCGAGTGAAAATTTCTCGCGCCAAATACGAAGCGCGATCGTGCGTAGGACGACCAAGTGTCAGATTTGACGCGTGGTAACCTCGTGTTCGGTAGTTTGAATTCGAAGCGATCCCGCGTTTCCTTGGTCCGCTGGGGGAAGGAAGGTGGTAGGAGCGATAGGAGGGCAACTGCAAGGGGAAGAGAATGACGAGGTGAGACTCGCCGAGGGGGAACGAGGTGGCTCGCTACACACTGTGTGGGCCGTGGAGTCAGCGGGGAACGAGAGAAGAGAAGAGGAGCGAGGAGGAGAGCAGAGGAGATATAAAGGAGAGGGGTGGGGAGAACGAGGGACGAAGCGGCAGCTTGACAGTACGTCGGAGTGGGGACTAGAGAGAGGAGTAGTAGAGAGAGCGTTATGGGCGGATAGTGGGGATTGAGAACAGCGGGAAACGCAGGGGAGTAGGGGGAGAGATCGCCCGAAGCTGTGCTGGTTGTCTCTTCTTCGCTTGGCCAGCGCCGCGAGGAAACCTAGCGTCGGCTCGGAGACGGAGGCGCTAGGTGGGGATACAGTTATAACCAACCATCAAGGGGCATCGTCGTCATGGTTACCACGACGACAACAACTCGATCTGGTCTAGGGGGTGTTTTTAAAGACATATTCGCTTTTGCCGCGTCTCTTCTCCCTCCCCCTCTCTCTCTCTCTTTCTCTCCCGGCATTCTCCATACTATCTTTCTCTTTTTCTCTTTCTCTTTGTTTTCGTTCTGTTTTTTCTTTCCTTTTACTCCACTTTTCCCTCTTCCTAGCAATTGTTTTTCGTCACGAGATCTTTGAGCGGCGCAAAATGTTTTGCGACAAAATCGAAGGAAAGGAGCGCGTATCGTCGAATCGTAATTTGCGAAGAAAATGCGTCCAAGACATACATTTTTTTGCCACTGCCATTTAAAATGTTTTTCGATATTTGTCATTACAGAAGATTATTGTACAAGTATACAGTATGAGAGAGCGAAGGGAGGGGGAGAGAGAGCTGTTAATTATCATAACTTTGTTAAGATGTGGTAAAAATACTATACCATGCGTACTTTCTTCGTTTTCTTTAGCAATGTATAAATATTGCACGCAATATACGAGCATTTAATTAAAGTAAGTTGTAAGAATTGAAATTCGTCTCTCTCTTAAGCGTAGAGCTGTATTTCAAGCAAAATACTGAAATTTCTATCGAAAAAAAGTAGAAACTACATGCGCGGCTCGCGCAATAGGCTTTAACAGAATAATCGTCGATACAGTTTGCAAACTATTTTTAGACAAATATTCACATTAGAGTGAATCGCAGATAGTAACGAGAGCGATGTTTCCACAACTAAATCTCAATTTAAAATTCTCACCAAAAAAATCAAGTCTTAAATGAGTCGATGTATGTTTTTATGCAGAAAGGAAGAGAGCTGAAACTGTGACAACTAAAATGTAATTTTTGGTTTCTGGCACTTATGTATTTATTTTCTCGCATAAAAATTGAATTCTTAATGGAAAGTATCCAAAAGAATCCCGGATCGTGTGCATTAATTGTGGGAAACGATGGTCGCATGTTCCGGCGATGAAAATAACGCGAAATTCTATACTTGTAATATCTTGAATTATAAAATTTTTAGAGTTTTTTAGAATTTGGTTTTCTTTCGGACAGGTAATGTTACAAAATAGTATGTAAAGTCGCACTATAATATCATTTACATATAATACACACACACCGGCTTGCGTTTAGAATTAGTACGGACGAAATCATCTAGAGCGAAAGGAGAGCGAAAATTATTTAGACAGTACTTGTGATACTCTCCATTGAATCCGTCGTAATCACTCGAGGTCATTCATCTAGAATGAATGATCTATAACGAAAATGCTGTAAATAGTGTCTCGTGTCGAGTAGTTCCTTAAATTTTCTATGTAAATGTAGACACTAGATTTATGTGAATAAAAAGATGTACGAGTAAAATTATAATTGAATTAGAACGGAATAGTGTTTATAAATACTCGATGATCCACAATACAAAACTATTTCAATACGTTTGCTGAAGCAAGCTCGAATATCTAAAACAAGAATCGTACATTCTTTTTCTTCGAAATTCACATTTCATACTGATTTGAACATATGATTTTTGTTATTCCGTAAAAAACAGCGCCAGTACAATTTTACTGATAAATAAACGGTACTAATTACGCGCGTAACGAGCATAAAATTGATGCGTGGACGTTAAAGTGAATCTCTTGAAATTTGAGTGTTGATAAATCGATGTATGCGGTATCTCGAGATTGAAAGTGAAGAACTTGAGAAAAGGAGAGGAAATAGAAGCGAGAGAACGAGAGAGAATTTTTCGGCGCTTCTGCACCGTCGGTGGCCTGATGACCGACAAACCCAGCAGTTTTTCCACGTGGTTTCGTGTCGTACGCGACAGAAAGTCTCGGTATGCGCGCGTGTCGCCGGCGCATCGTTGAACTTGGACGGGAAAGCTTACACGCGCTTTTAACCCTTTCGACTCTCAATTGAAAAATCTCGACTTTGTAGCTTCTCGGACAAACTGCTGCAAGTGGCTCTTTGTTTTAATTAAATAGAATCATGTTTATTACATAAATCATAAAGTAATCTCTTTTCGCGTTTTTACACGTGTATATGAAAATTATTAATGAAAATCTCGTGTTGCAACGCGCTCATACGTGAATTGACTGTTTGCGTTTGCGTTTCCATGTCAGGTCTCTGATTTTTCATCGGGTTGTGATAGATTATTTTCGACGATGAATGTGCGCGATTTTTACATAAAGAGAATATGTATGTTTTTCCAGTTACTTTAAAGAGGAACTAATAAACATATCTTTTGTTGAATTTCTCATTCTCAATCAGAGAGAGAGAGAGAAGGGAAGAAAGAATCAATATCAATGCAACGGAGAGCAAAAGCTTATGTAACGTAACTCCTCTACAAAATCTATTTCTGTTGACGATAAATTTCCATATCGTCGATGTAATGGACGTATGGTGATACAAGACCACGCGATGGTTTGATTCGACGCCGGTAGGCAACCTGCTAACCAAAAACACGTACGCTAATTCTATAATAACTGGGATTGCATTAGAGAATGAATTTCGCTCCATTAGTTGTCCGTAATCAATCACGCGCGCGCGTTCGCTGTTACTATTTTACTACAAAGTCGTAAAAGATAATATCGCTGGTGATGAGAGACACCGGGCAATTTCTCAATTTTTAGTTTTAGCTAGCTGGATTACAGCTAACGTTAGCTGGATCTATATTTTAAAGTTAACACACGCACGCAAGGTAGGCAGAATGTTTGAAACACAATTACTGAGCCAAGCGAGATGTTCGTCGGTGAGGAAGTTTGTGCGTGCGCGAACGTGTGCGTTTACGCTGGAAATTACGTTTAAGCGTACGATGCCGCGATGGATTATCTCGTGAAACTTGGATCGAACGGACGAACGTATCACTTGTGCGCTGCATGTCGCAATGACCCGTCGGCGCGCCGCGAGTCCACACAAAGTGTGTCCAAGTTTCCCCTACTTCCCACCCCTTCCCTCCTGGGGCACCTCCGCTTCCTTCGCCCCTGCGGCCTTCGCGCCCACCATCACGGGCCATTAACGAGAGTTATCGACGCGCGATCTGTCAATAGGCTTCTCCCATTCATAAATTCGCCGGGCCGGCATGTGGCGGGTGACCGCATAGTTTTGCCGCAGAAACCACGTGGTGGCAGTGGCGGCGGCGACGGCTGTAACCACTAGACGACGTATGATCGGACGGACACCTCCGTCGTTACAGGGATACCTGCATGACGTTTAATGCCAACGTCTCCGCTTTAAATAAACGAGGGGAGCAAATCGCTCCTCCGATAATCTGAATGTGTACGTGTACATACCTCTGCAATATCGCTACGCGTTACCAAATTAAGCAATATTCTCAACATTATAAATATAAAGCTGTCGCTTTTCCGATCTTTGGATACAGTTTTGCTCGTTGCAGCTTTCATTCTTACTCTCCTTTCCTTGTTCACCTTGCACTTTTGACTTTTAACGACGTAAAGACACATTCTAGCAGTAGAATTGAAAATTGACAGATTTATTTATCAAGAAAGCCGTTATTGAAACGCGCGAAACTTGACAGTTTCTCCTTTCCTTTCATCTTTCCGTAATTTTTCATTTAAAATATGTTATATAAGTGTGAAGAAAGTAAAAGATGTAGGTAACGGAAGACGGAAATAGATACGTTGTTTGCCACCGTTTCTAAAAACGATTGAGCGCGTGTAACGTACTGCCCATACTGCTGTATCAATGAATCATGAATTTTACCTACACACATATGTGTAACGCGTCGTTGTCTCTATCCAATACCACCTCCCGTTAGGTCCCCCTCCGCCAACGGAGACATCGAAGCACGTGGGGTGCATCGTACGCACCACGCATCGACATCGGTCGTCGCGCGATGTTTTGTTTACGTTACGGCATGCGAACGGCATGCAGCAATCGAAAAATCTGCTTGCTATCGTGTAATCGATACGTGTACGTGCGTGCTGATAGTAATGTGTACATACATGTCGATAATATGATATTATGACTCGTAAGGAATTTTCGAAATTATTCAAAACTTTGAATTCGTTCCTCTGAGACAGTCTTTATTTATTCTTATAATTTGCTCACGATATACGAGTGATTTCGGCGAATTAAATCTTGCAGGTAAAATCCTGCTAAAATCTAGTTTTATTCGAGTGAGATATGCGTACTTTTGCCTGATCGCTTTTGCGTGTTCGAGAAACGCGTTATATAATATTTTTTATATTTATTACTACTACACGATCAAACGCACGCAGAGCGCACGTACAACTAGTAGAAAGTAGAAACGCCGCGTGTAATTATTTTTTTCTAATATATTTCGCTTCTTTATTATAACTTTTGAAACGATGGGCAGAAAATTATGTATAACATGTCGAAAAAGGATAGATTGTGGAATCTGTACGATAGGATGTGTGGGACAGGGGGAGGGGAGGACGTACATGCGCGCGCGCGTCTATAATGCGCGATAAGAAGATTCACCAGGTGACAAGAAGTGTCTTAATTGTAATGCGTGAAAACAAAATTATTTATTCGAAGGAGAGCATAGCATGTGACCATCCGCGGGTTAAGTAAGAGAATAGCGGATTCCGTTTGCCCGAGTCTCGTTCGGAATTCTCTTATGCGGCTCTCTGCGAGAATCTTCCGTAAATGTAACCGTTAGCGCCATACTTTGCTACTCGTAAAGAGGCACATGGAACGATACATTATACTTCCATAGCGCATACTCTTGGAAACTCGTGTGCGCAAAACTATGTCTGCGCAAGCTGTTCGTTGCCAGTTTTTTCCCTACATCATCTGCCACAGTTTACACGAAATTTATCCCATTTTAAAGGAGTATTGCGTTGTGCACGCTGTTAGTAAGCTAATTATTACGTAATAAAACTACGAGCATCTGAAATTCGTGGTCTGAACTATATACCTTGCTGAACCTTCGGCGTCGTGACGGCCGTGGATGTGTCGCATTCTAATCGAGTTGCGGGCCGCGCGAGACTCGTCCTCTCTTGCGGTAGGTTAAGGTTGAACGCCAGAAGAACAGAGAGAGGGAGAGAGAAAGGCAGAGACAACAAGAGAGCGAATCGCGAGCCGGAGAGTTGCGCGACCCCGTTGTCTCTTTCCCTTCATTAACAAGACCGCGCGGGTCCTTCCCGCTGACAAATTTCACGCGCACTTCTAATGGGCTAACGGGTAATGGCTAGGAGAGGGATCAGCCTACAGCGGCAGAGACCTGCCTCCGCGACGCAATGACACCTGCTGCTTCTTGCCGCACTCGTGGCAGAACGCGTACAGACTCATTACCCCGAAGCAGCGGATGCTCAATGTCGTGCGGTCGACAGGGTCGTTTCAGGGAAAAAGTTGATAAATCCATTTCATTGTCACAGTTGAATTTACGACCCATCATCCTGCTGAAAGATATTGTCTAACGCTTCACCGAAACGCCGTAATCTAGCAAAGCAGGCTACGCAGGGACGTTTACTGAATAGAAGGAATTCTATAGATACGATCGTTTGCAGCCGAGCAAGATGATTTAACGCGGGTTCGAATCGTTCGACCCCCACCCTTGTTTAGAGAGTCGCGTGCCTTTCTCGAGGAAGCCTACCTTGTGACGCGTGGGACCACGCGGCGGTTTACCTACCGGCGCGAGGACGGAGGAAGCAACAGTTGACGATATCGACGTGAATGAGAACGGTTTATGTACTTTCTACGGTGCGCGCCGTAGGAACAACTCGTACGTATGCGTGAGAGGGATTCGCGTTACGCGCGTCACGAGAGCACATGTATACGTACGTATGTACCGTAAAGTGCAGTCTAAACATACACCAGCGGGTGGAGCGGTGGAGGGGCTAGAGGGAGAATTGAGGGGGGACGGATGAGAGGAAGATGGAGAGAGACAACGCGCGCGACCCTCTCGGTGACGCGGAGAGTTCCCATAGTGGGAGGGAGGATGGAGACTACGAGAGAACCGACCAAAGTTTGTGAATTCGTCCGTGTGTGCGTGTCGGGTGCATTGTGGATGGTCTCTCTTTCCACACCTCGATACAACCGGCGCGCGATGTGTGTACCAATTCCTTCCCTCATGCCCCGCTGCCCCCTCGTACCTGCCTCCTCCATCCCTTTCGACTGTACTGGATACCTCGTTGCGCCTCTTTCTCTCTCTCTTTCGTCTCTCACCCACACCGCGTGCGTTCCTTCTTTTTCTCATTTTTCATCGCGATCTCTCTTCCCCGCGATGCAAGCGAGCGATGTACTTTGTCGTCGTGGCGTACACGTCGCCGTCGCTTCCATTCTGCGGCTCAGTTGGTTTCGGCCAGTTGCCGGTGAGGTTTGTCTGTAGACATGCTTGTCCGTTACACGCGTTCTCATCTGTCACTTGAAACTGGTCAAACGCACATGTAGGAATAAACTATACATAGGTAGTCGCGATAGTTTTTTTCGCGATATATGTTGTTACAGATTTAACAATATAACGTACGCTCGCGCGCACATGTTTCCTATTGGTATAACAACTTGTTTTTATTAGCGTCTCTCTCTCTCTCATCCAAATTTTGTTGTTATTTGCATGATAAAAATTAAACGATAATTTCAAGCTGCAGAGTTAATATAGATTTATTTATGACATGTTTATATATCGTTTATTCAAACATACGCGAATTGAAATCAAAATAACGCAACGGAACAAGATTATCTAATACATATCGTGTTACGAAAAATACTAAAACGTAAAGTTGGAATTAAATAAATAATTATTAAAAAAATATTTATATAGATAATTATATATACAAATTCGAGTATAAATGTCTAAATAAATGTTATTAAAAGCTTTGGCAAGAGAGAATCAACTTGCCTGTTAATAATTATCATAAACTAACTTACACAGACGAAAAGATTTACAAAAACATAATCGTACAGACATTACAAGCAAGAAATGTATTATGTATAATACTTTTATATCGAGAAAGAAAAGAGAAAAGGAATCAACAGTCTCGAACGTAGCACTTGTAGTAGAAACGCTTCCGTATTCATGAGCGAGCATGGCGGTTGACCATGAATGAAGCCTATTTGCGTATGAGCAATAACAGGTGACATTCGACGGCTGTTTACTCTCCGTATCGGTAAAAAGAGGGGCTGAATATATGGCGAGCGGCGGATGGACGGGTGGTAGAAGGGATCGTAAACACGAAGGGAGGGGCGTTTAGGAACCACGTGCATAGCGCCGTTTGAAGGAACTGTCAGCGCGGCGCGGCATGCCAGCCCGCGTGGCGCTTATTACTTTACGAGTGCATGATTTTGTGGTCGAGTCTGCGATTACTGATATATTATGTCACGACATAGCAGGATGCGAATAGATCTTTTACTTTCTCCACCCTTCGGATATTAGCTCTTGGAATTCGATCGATATGTATTATTTGATCTACTCGAATGGAAAAGATACCATATGACATCAGAGTTACCACAGTAGTGATCACACGTGAATTTTTAAATTTCTATGTACACATGTACATGATTATTTAAGAGTTCCGACATATTAAACATCTCGTTTCCTATGTAACCCGTGCAAACGATTGAACACGAGTGCGTCCGCTGCAATTTCGGATTTTTTCTTCAAGACACGCATTTTCGATTAATCGCCGACTCGAACAGTACCGTGAATGAAGACACGATTGGCAACGGGCATCATGGCCCTTTTCTCGTCGCTTCTCTTTCTGATACTGACCTGAGAAAGGAAATAATTTTGCAACAATCAACATCACACGTACATCAACCGTGTGCGCTTGCTTTACTAAAGTACATGTACCTAACCCTTCTCTATCACTCTATCACTATTACTCCTACCACCTTTCCCTCCCTCCACTCTGTTTTACTCGTCATTCCTTCCGCTTTCCCCTCTCATCTTCCCACTGTCGACTCCATTTGCTTTCCCTCCCTCTGTTCTGCTTCCTTCTCGCACTCTTGCACCATTTTTCTCTATTTTTCTTCTCTCCTTTTTCATCGTTTTCTCTGTCCCTTCTCCCTTCGCTTCCTAAGAACATATAGCATTCCATCGAATCCGAATCAAACGAGTTAGCGTGGTGGGAGCAAGAGGAGGCTGGAGAGACGCGTATGTATATAATATCATGTATACGTACGCACGCGTAAATACGTGCGCGTGTGCATAAATAGTGGAAGAGCGCAGGCGAATGGGAAGACAAAAAAAAAAGAACTGTAGGAGAAGAGAGAGATTAGTAAAAAGAGATAGAGGAGCAAAATCAAGAGAAGATGT
This sequence comes from Ooceraea biroi, assembly GCF_003672135.1. NCBI lineage: Eukaryota > Metazoa > Arthropoda > Insecta > Hymenoptera > Formicidae > Ooceraea > Ooceraea biroi. The sequence goes on along the minus strand of NC_039506.1, from coordinate 16,206,919 downwards.
GACAGAAAGAAAAGAAATGACAAAAAACGAAAATAGAAATAAGATGAAATAGGGAGGACGATGGGAAAGAGAGATGGAAAAGGCAGATGGAAAAGGATACGCAGATATGGCACGATCTTGCATCTATAGTTTCTTCCTCCTTTATTTTGGACCTTCTCTCCCCCCCCCTCTCTCTCTCTGTGTTTTGTATCATGTTGCATATATGTTTATACAGATAATCATTAATTTAGTGTCAATACTATGAATCGATCAATGATGGTGACACAAGAAACTTGCACTTACTGATGTACAGTTCTCAAAAGAAAATTCTACTCCATGTATTCTTTCACACACATTTTTTCGAACGTATCGTCTTCGTAATAGATCCGTGTAATACTTGTTAATTCATAGAATATATCATTTTTCGTATGCTCGTCTGCGCGGTCAGTATTCAGTCTTATGAAAGGCATCCGCTCAGACCGCGCAACCAAGATTCATCGATTGCCTAACCAAACTTAATGCGATAGAGACCGCTCTCGCGTGACAAATAGATCGCCACGTGCTTCGGGTTATCCCTCGCGCCCCTCATTTTCCCCGCGCCTATCCCTGCTGTTCCTCACCATCTATCTCCGTCTTTCCTGCGATCCGCTCTTCCCTTTCTCCCTTCGCGACATTCCCACGAGCTATAAATTCACGCGCCTACACACAGGTGGCACCGCTCTTTTGCCAAGTGCATATAGGCAGGCAAGCAGGTAGGAAGGTAGGTAGGTAGACGGGTAGGTAGGTAGGCAAGCAGGCAGGCAAGCAGATAGACAGGTAGTCATGCAGACAAACGGACAGACAGACAGACTGACTGACAGAGAAACAGATAAACAGACAGACTTTTTTTAAAGATAACGAACGCGTTTAAATGCACGCAGAAACATAATGGGAATGCTTATCATATGCAAATAGGGATCTGCGACGCACGCCTAACAATAAAAGGATCTATTCCGCGGATTAAGCAAATATCGGCACATTCTTCGGTAATAAGTTTCATACGAGATGATTACAATGAGATGACGATTTCTTATTGAATGTACTTTCACTCTTTCGTTTGGGAACGATACCGCCCATACACGATAGCGCAATGATATAAATTACAATGGTCTTTCAAAAAAAAAGATATAGATGAGGACGAAGTCTGGATGCGATCATAAAGCCTTTCGCAACATATGCAACTTGTGGCGGGCACATTTTATTGCGTGCGAAAGGCCAACCACGTGTGGAAAGTTGCGCGCTCTCGTATAGGTGGCAGCACTTCGCGATGTACATTGCGCTCATATACACGTTACTCGCGTAACCGCGCCGCGCGACGTCACGCGCGGCTACGTTCTCGCTCACACGAAAGTTCCTCCTCTCACCTTTTCTTACTTTGTCCCGTCTTACCACTCCTAGTTTCGCCTTGTCTCATCTTGTTTCATTTCGTCTCGTCTTGTCTCACCTTACCTTACCTTACCTCACCTCATCTCACCCAATCCCATCTCATTCTATCTCACCATACCTCACCTCACCTCACCGCTCTACCCCTCTCTAATTTCCTCCTCTTCTCTCCTCTCCTCTTCTCCTTCTCTTGTCTCCTCTCCCCTTTCCTTTCCTTCCTATCCCTCCTCTCTTCTCCTCTCCTCTCCACTCCTCACTTTACCTCACCTAACCTCACCTCACCGTACCTTACCTCACTTCACCTCACCTCACCTCACCTCACCTCACCTCACCCCACCCCACCCCACTTCACTTCACTTCACCTCGCCTCGCCTCGCCTCGCCTCGCCTCGCCTCGCCTCGCCTCGCCTAGCCTTGCCTCACCTCACCTCACCTCACCTCACCTCACCTCACCTCACCTCACCTCACCTCACCTCACCTCACCTCGCCTCACCTCACCTCACCTCACCTCGCCTCGCCTCGCCTCGCCTCGCCTCGCCTCGCCTCGCCTCGCCTCACCTCGCCTCGCCTCGCCTCGCCTCACCTCACCTAACCTCACCTCACCTCACCTCACCTCACCTCACCTCACCTCACCTCACCTCACCTCACCTCACCTCACCTCACCTCACCTCACCTCACCTCACCTCACCTCACCTCATCTCATTTTACCCCGCTCCGCCTGATTTACCCCATCCCACCGCCCTTCACCTCCCTCCACGTCATCCACGTCTAGCCTTGCTTCGGCTCGTCTCGCCCCACCTCGTCTTGCCTCGTCTTGCCTCGTCATGCTTCGCCATGCCTCTCTATACCTCACCCGTCTCACCCACCCTGCCACGCGGCCGTATGTACGTAGGCAACGTGTTTTTGCGGCGTGCGCGCTTCTTCGTGGCGGCCTTCCTTCCCCTCTTTTTACGAGCACACGCGTGTACATATTTCTTCGTCAACTTAATCGCGCCGACTCGTAGCGTATCCTTCTCTCTGCGAGCTTTTTGCAGTCTATCGTATGCGTACAACGCTACTGGATATTATATCAGAATCGATGTCACATGAATTTCTTAATTTTATTTTTTAAACCCTTTTTTAAAATACTAATTATATTCGGTAATGATCCTATATATTGCATGTATGCCGCACCATAATTACCTTCGTCATTTTCGATATCGATTAGGATTATTGTAAACACAAAAATTAGTGAAGAAGTAAATATCGATATAAAAATATAATTCAATACAAATCAACTTAACGTTCAGAAAGGAGAAGAAAAAATGAAAGAAAAACATATATATTTAGTTACAAGAAAATATACATATAGTAAATATAATAATTGCATTTAATTATATATATATACATACAGAGAGAAAGAGAGAGTGAGTGTGTGAGTGTGTGTATACAGAATATATTTGCAAATCGCATCAGAAGCTGTATCTTTTAGTGGAATCTTAGCAGGAATTCCAATTGAGGAGATTCGCAATTAGGTGATTAATATATGTCAGTATACAGGATGTCTCTTATCTCGCGCCTAAGTACATAGTGTTATTCCTTATGGAAAGTCCTGAACTATTTTTTTCTGCGATACTTAGTGAAAGAGGTATTCTTAAGTAAAATCCAGCCAATCAGCGTCATCCTTTAGAAGTATACGCGTCTGTGAGTCGCGCGCCTAGTAGTGTGCGTGAGTGCTCCGCCGTCGTTCCACGCTGTCACGCCGCTGCGTTTGACAGTCTGTGTGTGCAACTTTTCGCGCATAATAATTCGCGTGAAATAACTTTTTGCACTAATTGACATATTTCCCGTGTTAAAAGACACGGGAAACATGTACGTATCCGCTTGTTACGTGAAATAAGAAAGAGCACAGAATTGTATTGCCTTGGAAACGGGGAGAACTATGTTTTAGTTTATTTTATTTTATGAATAGCGAGTGTCCAGACGTTTAAAAATATTAGTAGTCCTGAAAAAGCCTGCTAATATGCTACTATATAATATATTTTGTTATATATACTCATGATATAACATAATAAACATTATATTTCAATAAAAATTAATTTTTTACTGAAAATTTTACATACACATACAAGTATAGATATTTCTTATAAATTGCCTATTTTTGTTTTTAAAGCAACTGCAGACGCCCTTTCTCTCATAAAATTTCTTTATATTTTATGTGCATCGTACATGCACATGACAGTTGAAATTAACATTAAGTAACATCCAGCATTGCGATACGATACCTATGGACAGTCATGTGATTCTTGTGCCGCTTACAAGCTTGTGAACGCAGTTCGTAGCGTAGCAGCGATCAACGCGTTACCACTGTTACTGTTCTTGGCTTGCCTCGCTTGCTCACTCGCTCAATAGTTCCAAGGGTTTATACTCTGCATTGATATTGGGGGAAAGCTTGCTATATCACAAAGTTAGGCCGTTGCTACTTATCGATCGAAACTGAGATCATCGCTCCTCGATCAAGCGCGATTTTATTCGATTGCAAAGTCTCATCTCGAATTATAAGTACCGATACTTGTTGACATTTTCCTTTGTGACCAAATATATCAATAAGTGAGATAGAAAATATATTAAATAGAAAACAACAAAGTTATCATACCTGCAACTTGTTAAAAAATGTATCTGAAAAGATGATACATCATCTTGTATATGGCATCAAGTTTTTATTATTAAAAGTTCAGTCGAAAATCATTAATTGATGCTATTAAGGTACGATAACTTATAGTCGTAGACTCAATTTTTCATTGACGCATTACGTATCAGTGTCATTTTACTCTTTGTTTTTTATTCACGGATCATGATGACGATTCAATCGCGTGCGCGCTATCTTGCGATCTCGGATCGCGGTCATTTATCTAGTGCTATCCGTTGCTCAAGAAGATTGTATCGTTCAACTTGGCGACCATTAGTATAATGATATTGTTGAAATCGCGCTACGGTGTATAGTAATATATGTTAAATATGTAAAATAGAATATTATACATGTAAAGAGATATTTTCATGGAAAGCGGTTTCTTTATCGTGACATTATTTTATGTCATGCTATTGGTATAACGATGAAATTCACCGTTGAATCTCAAAAGTACATCCTAACGATAAAGAGTCTCGATCGCGCACATCTGTCTATTGTCCAAGTACACGCGTATTCGTGGATTTTAGATATTCGCGCTAACGAAAATTGATTACGCGCGCACCAGCGAAGTTTTAATATATCGCTTCTCGCGCGCGCGTGGACCGTTATTTTCAACAACCTCCTCCGAAAAGTATCGAGGTGGAGTACGGGAGAGATAGAAACGCTCGCGCGCGCATAAGAGAGAGAGGGAGGGCGGGGGGAGGGGTTGGGCGAGGGGGCAGGAAGAGAAAAGAGAGCACAAAAAAGGGGAAGAAAGAGAGAGGATCTCATCAGGGTGCTACGGCGCGGAGGAGTCAGTGTCCTTTAAGTAAGTTAAGCGCCTGCGCGAATCGTCGCTGGAAATTCTCGACCGGTGGTGGTCCTGCGGCTATGTGGTGGCGGTAGTAGGGCGTATCGGTGGGCGCTGTTCCGCGCGGGTGGTACGCGTCATACACATCTACGCATATATGTGTGTATGTGTGTGCACGTGCGCGCGAGTGGGCCGGGTGGAGGGTTAATAGGACGTTGGCGCCGCGACGGCGGCTCGGGGAAGCACGGCCACGTGCGCCTGCTATCGAACGGGCGCCATTCCCCGATCCGCTCTACCCACCCTTAGCCTCGTCATTCCCCCCATGTCACCTATCGCCACCCCTCGCTCCGTTACCACCCTCAACCCCAGCCGCCTCGCTTCATCTCACCCTCCCGTCCTCTCTCCCGTTTATCCCCGCACCGTCACTCGCACACAGTCACCGCATCGATACTACCACCACCACCAGTGCTACTACCACCACGCCCTTAACCCCTATACATGCCGCGCTAAACTATGGCGCGTATATAGGTACGTATCGTTATGTACATCTGCGTACATGGACGTGCCGTATACCCGCGCGACTCCCGCACACAGCTGTATCTCAGAATGAGCTGGATATATATCGCGCGCGCGCGCCCGCGCGAGAGAAGTCGCTGAACACGAGGTATACAGTTTATGCCATTACCGACGCCCTGCCGAATTTCGGGCTCTTTCCGTGCAGCGACACGTAATGCGCGCGTCTCTCGGAGAGACGATCAGCTTCGCTTCGTTTCGATGTCACGGACTTCAATCGCGCGCGCGTTACGTCGATTTTCATTTGGTGCTTAGTTATCGAACGCGTGTAGACTACCGTAGACTCGAATGACGAATTCATTTCCCACAAGTGATTATTTGTGGCACCATTTGCCATTCTTAGATCCTACGAAGCAAACGTTTCACGATCGCGAAGAAAGTCAGGAGAAGCGAGTAGATTACGCGATAACGATTATTTTAGATAGGATAGACTCAGGCTTGGCCTATAGTTTAATGCGATCTATGCATTATAATTTGATTCGATAACGTCATTTGCACGAAACACTTATAAACGAGTTAGTTGAAAGACGTTAACGCAAATCGAAGTAAAATTAGACATCTTCTTTTATTAATCGAGGAAGGAATGTATTATAAAATGTTACGTTTCTAAATATTTTACTTCAAACAGTATCTTTGCGAAACTTTGCCAAATCCCATTGAGAGTCATTCTTAAAATTTTGTGTTTTATTAATTACTCTTCCTATTAAGAATAGTTCTTGAAGAATGAAACATTTTCATTTTTCTCTGATATCGGTAGAAAGTCATCTTCAATTTCGAAACTTGCTATCGAGAGTATCTCTTAGAGAAGCTATAATTCTCAAAGGAATATTGTGTGCCTCGTTTCTCCCAAGTGTATATCTACTGATAACATCTACTATGAAAAGTTGTTCTCGGAGAATGAAGTTCTTGACCGAATATCCATCAATAATTACTCGCATTCACGTGTCCGTTAACTCGTAACTGTCGCATCCTCGGGGGACAAACTTTTGAACGTGCATCGAGACGAAAAACAATATTAGAAGCATAACTTCGAGAATAAGCTCATGATTCACATTTGCGAGCGCGTTACACGTAACAAATTATATTAATTTTTTTATTTACTTATTTTATTAAAATTATTTTTTGCATCATGTGTCAACGGAGAACGCATCGTTGCCTCTCTCGTTTATGCACCGAGATGAAAAACAGATACAGATGAAGAGAAGGAGAAAAAAAGACACATATGTGACGAAAGGAGAAGAGAAAGACGTAGATTGAGATAAAGGTCGGACGAAAAATAGCAACCAACATGTAACGATCTCACAATTATTTGCTTAATGACGTTTACTCTGTCGTTGACGTCCGCGGTAACTACAGGCTAACAGCCGTCCGCTTCTAATTCCTTTGACAAAATCATCACCATCTTTCTTATCTAGCAATTTTCACGAGACGTGAAAATGACCACTATCGTGATGATATTCATGATACGCGTCCATCGGATTTTACTTTCAATTATAATCATCAATACTGATGTAGAAATTCCTTGTCGAATAATCCCAAATGTATATCAAAATGTATGCACCTTTTATATATTGGCAAACAGAAAATTTAATAATGTTGATTTAGATTTCGAGAAAGAGCACGTTTCATTTAAATGTTACGTGAACGTCTCTGAGAAAAACAATAATGATCAAAATAGTAACATAAAATATCTATTTTACTTAAAGTTAAATGATGTTCAATAATATCAATCAAGTTCTGGTTGCTGCCTGACTTGTGTAACAACTATTAACGAAATATTACTAATGATCATCCACCGTTGTAACATCTTTTTAAAATAAGTGTGAATGCAAAGTGGAATAAAATGTATTTTTCGCGCTTACAAATTCAGGGGAAGTAACATTTCAATTGCTTTCATTGAATTTCTAAAAAAAAAGGAATGACACATGCAATTCTGATATGATATGATGGAGTTTTAATAAAAAGATCAGATTTAATGTACTCTTAAGTCGACAATGATCGAAACATGGCATGCCGGCTGGCTGGTTGACTGTAATACAAATAATACAGGTACATCGGTTTTTATTCTTGTTTTTGAACGGTGCGAAATTATTTTCACTAGCTAGACGTTCATCATCGCACGAATTTGCAAATTTTCCATAGCTGCTCTTCAACGGGATTCGTTTTGCCCTGGTTCTACTACGGGCGTAAGCGACTTTTCCCATACACCTGCGCATTTACCATCGCGCATCCCTACCCTACCAACTCACCTCCGCTTCCCACTATCCCCTGCTGTTACTACTACTACTACGTACATACAGTCTCTCGCCAACCTATCTCCTCGCTACGGCAATTTCAAAAAAGTGCATTTTTCAAAAAACTATGAGACTAACCTCCTAACTGTACTTCTCCTCAGCCCCGAGACGAAGAAAATCTATACGCCGGATGAAAACTGCGAAATGTTCTATAACCCGTCAAGATGTAGGAAACCTCCCCGTTTTTGTATTGAGTCGCAAGCGATGCACGCTTGACGATCGCATTTCACGGAAATTTCAAATTTATGATAATCGTCAGTGTATCATGAAAGTTTTGAAGCATGGCGATGACCGATAAGCGGAGCGATAGATCCACTTTCGTTTCGTTATCAAGAGGGTATCAGAAATCGAGTTTCGACGAGAAACGGCTCGCCTTCGAGTCAAATTAATCACGAGATTTTGGACCGAACTGTTTTTCTCATAATCGTAATTTTGACTCGTCGAATTTCGTTCGTTGTTCGTTCGTTCGTTCGACTCGGCGGCAGCTTTCGACGAGAGCGTATGAAGGAGCCTGTACATAGAAACGCGAGATAGTGGGGAGCGTGGGCGAATAGGAGGACAAGTGCGGTAAGGGGGACGGCGCGCAGTGTGCGCGCTCTGTTCGCTGCTGGTGAGCGAGCGACAGCTGGGTGAGCGGTGAGCGGAGGGTTCGGCAAAGGGGAAGAACGTCGAGCGCGTGGTCGAACAAGGAGGGAAAGCATTACTCGTGCATGGGGCGTTACCACGGAAACCCCTATTCGTTCTCCATCCCTTCGCTCGCTCGTCAGTGCGCGAGAGAACGAGGGAACGAGAAACTGGGGGGCGGAGAGGGAGACGGTGACAGAAATAGAGGGACCGAAAGGACGACCGACAGAGAAAAAGGACGAAACGCGAGGGAGAAATGAGGAGAGCGAGTTACCCGTACGAGTCAGTGGGAGAGGGAAAGAACGAGAAAGATGGAGCATCAGCGGAAAAGCAAAAGAGAGAGAGAGAGAGAGAGAGAGAGAGAAAGAGAAGAAGAATGAGAGCGAGAGAGAAAGAGAGAAGCAGCACGATATCGAGAGGGGAGAGTGGGTGATGAACGAAGCGAGCGGGAGTAGGATAAGAAGTGAGAAAGCGCATGCTAGAGGGAGATGGAAGGCAAATGCAGAGCCGCCAGTGCAATCAACCCGTTGCCCACTCGGGTAAAACTATCCCGAAGTTAGACAAGGATACGTATATTGCAGAGGGAGCTTCGATGCTACACACATACACCCGCGCGCGCGCGCACGTATGCCGGTATATACGTATATGTTATATACATATGTATATACACGGACGTCTCGAGTAAGTGGGAGTTGTAGAAGGGGAATGAGCGCGAGAAGCGAGAGAGAGAGAGAGAGAGAGAGGAGCAAAGAGAAACGAGTACTCGGAGTGGAAAAAAGACCAGACGAAATTACAAGATTAGATGCCTGCTACCTGTAACAAGACTGTCGATAAAGCAGCACTCTGTGCGAGAGATCTTGAAATCATCATTCGCGCTTTTTTAATTCGATCCGCGTTTCCGAACTGCGCGACTCTCGCCGAGAGCGGCTCATTGAAAGGCGATACTCGTTGAAACTTGTGTGTAATTTATATTTTACAGAAAATTTTCATGTTTTATATACACGTTGTAGCAGTGATGAACACGGTGTGAAACAGGGTCACCGCCCACCAAATGTCCACATTAAACTTATCTGGATGTCGTAATTGTGGAGACTCTTCCATCGCGTTACGAAACATTTCACATTTCATTTAACGCGTTGCATGCCATAGGACATTATCGATGTTTCTTTAGCAAAGTATCTCAGGTTACATCTAAATATTATATAGATGAAGGTCCGAGATCAGGTCTATAATCGACAAAGTTATTTAGATAGATAGATCCCAGGCAGTTTAAATATTTACGAGAGAATCCAGTAATAATTGCGCTTTGATCGCGCCGCGAGAACATGAGGAAAAAGTGCTACCATTGTTACGATACATCGAAACATTCGGATTCCGAGTCACTGATGAAAGTTCGTTATGCATATTATATATCTAATTATACATATCGCACGAGCCGACTTTTAGAAATAATTATACTTTAATCTTATTACATTATTTATTGATACATGTTAGAGTTGATATTTTACTTTATCTTTTTATTTTATCAAATGGCTTATATGTAATGGGTGTGTGTATGTGCATGCGTGCTCGCGCGTATGAATACGATGTTAAATTCATGTACGAAGGTGTTTGAGCTTTCGTCCTTCATGGCTGTTTGGTAAGGCGCAGTTGCTCTATTCTCTTGAAACCAGTTTTCCTCTATACGATCGTTGGAGAAGGGCAGACGGAAAGAGTAAGACAGAAAGCGAGAGAGAGAGAGAGAGAAAAGTTACCGAGTGAGCAAGAAGAAAAAAGGAAAAAGGAAGAGAGAGAGATGTTCATGTATATAAATATATATATGCTACATATATATATATATATATATATATATACTCCCGCGTGTGAGCGTGCATATATAAATACATATTCACACACACACAATACGTACGCGCGGCTTCTCACCGCATGCACGTGAACTAAACTAGAAAGTTGCTCCGACCAACGTTGTTGGCAAAAGAAACGTCGCTTAGGCTAGAGCTACCTTTCAAATTTCAACCGCGAATATTTTCTATGTATAGATCACCGCTCGCCGTGTTGCGTCGCGGCATGGCGCGGTATGGCGCGCCAGACATGCGCGTCCTGGCGAACTGCAAAATTCGATCGGCGCGCGCGCGTTGCACTCGATTCTCTCTCTTGCCGGCCGCGCCGCGGCACTTGCCTACGTATAAAACAACGCGCAGCGATCGAACGCTGCGTTTTCAAAAGCCCCCGTGTATCCGTCCGCGTTGGCTCTCTCGCGAGCGCCGGCGAGCGGCGAGCCCGCTACGGATCGGTAGGTGCGATCGATCGAGCGTATATTTGGTTGGAAGCCAAACGATGCGCCATCGCGTCTACATAATATAGCATGATACATGTTGTGTACTATATCTATATAATGTATGAGATCTCGTTACATTTAAATATTTCACGTTACATTACGTTACCGTGCCTCGTCTAAAAGCGTCACTTTAACTGGGAGACTGGCCAATTAAAATTCAATTCTCAAACTCTCTTCTGACGCTTCTTTGCTGGAGGACATTGTTCTTGATCTTTCACGTCAAATCCAAATCATCGTTCGTTTGTGTGAATGAGCGTTATAATTTCATGGTCAGGACAGCAGTCGAGACTGTGAAGTTTTAGTATTTTCAGTTTTTCGGCTATTCCATAAATCAAAAAACGTTGCACTTGACGGTGCCATTTCTGACTGATTGAAAGAATGTGCGAATCCACTTCACGCTGTGAAATCGGCTACGCGACGAGACCTCTCATTTTTACAAGTAGAAAGTCTCGCAGTACGGGTATTTTATGTTGCGCCGAAGCGACGGCAATTTCCCACCGTAATGAGGCAAAGTAAGGCAAAGGCAAAGCTAGGCTAGGCAAAGCAAGACAAGACGAGGCAAAGCAAAGCAAGGCGAGCAAGACAAGGTGAGGCGAAGCGAGGTGAGGCGAGGTGAAGCAAGTTGAGGCGAGGTGAAGCAAGTTGAGGCGAGGCCTCGAAGCGAGTATCAGCACGGAACCGAGTCTACAACGCATTAGCGCGGCGTTGTCACGTTTCGAAGCTGCTTCTCTCTCCCCCTTCCTCTCTCTTTTTCGTTCTCTCTTTCCCCTTCCCTTTCTTTCTCTCTCTCTCTCTCTCTCTCTCTCTATCATTCTCTTTCTCTCTTGTCCTCCTTCTACCCCCTCCCCCCCTCTCTCTCTTTCTTCTTCGTCTCTCTATCTCTAGTTGTCGTCCGTTCCTTTCTCTCCCTCACCGCCCTCCTTAATGTCTAGCAGTATCGCTCGTTCCTCGATGTTTCTCACCGTAGCTTCGCGTAATGCTGCTGACTCGACTGGCGGGAAAACTGACTCTTCAAATGCGGATTTTCCCGCAACGAGCACATAGATCGAGGTTTTCCTGTTCTCCTGTTTTGTGCCTATTGGTAATCTGGCTATCGGTATTACAGGCATGTCGCGAGTATTATCGACCGTCATTAACCCAGTGCCCCGAGTTCAACGACGTATCTGATCGCTTTTATTATCCATTTAGCTAAGATTTGCTACATGCAGCATTTCGGAATTTTTCCGAAGTGTCCTCCGCACTTACGAACAATAAAAATAATAAAAATAATAATTGAAATAAATGTTGCGTTCACATAGCAAACAACAAAAGTTATATCTAGACTTACGTTTCTTCTTCTTGTTTCTGTTTCAGCATAAAACTAATGAAAGGGAAGATGTTTTGGGCTTAAAGGTAAGCAAAATCTCTCAACGTTATTTTGACATGCGTTAACACCTTCACATCAAATGTATAAATTAATTATGGCCCATCAATGTAATCATATATTTATTATATTTTTTTGTTTGCCTTTCTCCTGTTAAATATTTATACCTAAAGTCTTAGGAATCGATGTCATAATCAAATATTTAACTACATATAGTACATAGGTATAAGCCATCGATTACGAATCCGAGTAGAATCGATGTAGATAACTTTGAAGTTTTGAGATTCATCGTGATCAAAATCCTGACGCACATTCGATAATTATATATCAAATTCCATGGAAAAGATCAAGTAGAAAAGAGAGGGAAAGAAAGAAAAAAGCAAATCGGCTTGGCAACTATACTCGTAGTCTTCTCAACGCGACATAACATACCCAAGGCTATGTCGCAACAATGTCAAGCGTCATTGATATCGTCAAGTTTAACAGTGGAAGATACGAGTCAGTAGCAGCAGCAGCAGCAGTGGTAAAGGCGACGTGGACGATGTCGACGACGACGACGACGACGAGGACGAAGACCGGCTTCGCCGCTGTTACTGTTATTTTTAACCCGACGCCGACGCGCCGAGTCCGTAGTCTAAAATCACGTCTATCCTCCCTCACCTTTCGTGTCCTTTTCATCACAGTCTTTCTTCTTTTGTTCGGTTTCTTCCTCCTCGTTTTGCTCTTTTTCTTAGCCGGAACAATGGGAAGGGTTTATCAGGCACGCATATTTCAGAATCCATTTTCAAATTTTTGAAATTTTTTATTTTCTCCATTTTCAAAATTATCGCTATGTATTAAACGTTTGGTGCCTCTCGACGCTATGCTTAGAATTGGAAGTAAAATTTCGATCTGTATGCCTGTAATAGTTGCATGTAACTATTACAATGTTACAATTACATCACTGCGATGTTCTCTCGCGGTATATTTGTTGATAAATTTACGATTCTTGATGACCAATTGTCACATGTTTCATACAATTTTTGTACTGATAAAACCACATGTATTTGTCAGGCTATGCTTTTTATAAAATTATGTAGTTTTGTGAGTTGTTAGATTTGTTGACTTTTCGCTTCATTTGATATCGATTTACGACATACGTCAAACTTTGAATACATATTTTTAGAGTTGTTATACTATATCATTTTATACAGAAGCAAGAATTATACGTAACACAAATATTTCTGCAAATCTGTACTGATCTGAATTAATTTTCTGAAACTCGTTGTCGAGATTAACATTTTGCATAAAATGTTGCAATCTTATGTTGCGATTTTATGAAAAAATGTGAACGCCGAGTTTTACACTGTTGTACCGCGTTTCATGATGCATAGTCATATATATATAATCATCCGTAATAATAAATATTTGAAATTTATCGAGATAGTGGTGGAAGCATTAAATAAATAATATCTGTATAATCATCTATGTAATTCGCGAGTGTATATCTATACAGAAATCGTTATGAGTCGCGCGAGGTTCGAAATCTTGTCTGTGCGCGATCAACGGGTTCTCTCCATGCAACGGTGAGACGAATTTTATTTTTGAACCGCGATGATGCTCTGCGACTCCCGATGCCACCGGTCCTATCAGCCATCCGCTTCCATAGTCTGCCCTAGCGTCGCGACTGACACTCGTAAACTCGAAAGTCACGCTGTGCGATCGCCGTTACGGATACTTGAATAATATTCATGTCATGTCGAATAAATCTTTCAGAATATAACGACTGATTTGTTTGATAAAATTTCAACGAAAGGTCAACGCGCATCACGTACAAAAACGCGAGCACACCGTGCAAACAATCATTATAATACTCTTTTCTCTCGACGTTCTCACGGTTGCCCACTCGTATTTCGTATACAGTCGCCAAAAAAAGCGGATAATGCGAACGTTGTTATTCGATAATTGCGAAAGCGTCATTTTGAAACGTGCGATTTTAAGCGTTCGCTCGCACGGTATGCCGGACGCTCAGCTAGGAATAGACGGGACAGGATACGAGAACAGTTACCGATGCGTCAGGGCCAGCGTTGCTCGAGGCGATCGGGCGAGGACAGTACCGCTATGAACAAAGATCTTCCACTGCTCTTGTCTCGTAGGAATTTACGGGAAAAGTGTCGCTTTCTTCGTGAAAATTCCTGACTGATTGTCGACTCGCGAATAATCTCCGTGCCTAAACACCGTGTATGTGAATGGTTTTTAGAACAAATCAGATGTAATATTGCGAGTCGTTCGCTAGAACTGGATATCGACACGCACACAACATGCACTCTCCTCTTTCTTGTGCACCAGATTTTGATGAATGCGTTGAGAGGCAATTTATTTAGTGGCCTCTCATCATTGTAAAATATCTCTGCAATTTCTTGAATTAATATTCTGTTAAAGTCTGCTTTAAGTTGAATAAAGAATTTTCTTTATTTGGAAATGGCGCGATTACAGTCCATCTGTGGGCGGTGTATTGAGTACTGTATCATGATTTATCTCTATCAACAAGTAAGGAAATTCTCATTTCCATGGCTAATATCCGTTTCATCCAAATATTAGCTACGCAGGCGTGATTGATTGGGGGTAAATAGACTGGCGACGCGTCTCGACATCGACATGATCGGCGCAAGGGATGATGTAGGACGATTCTAGATCCAATCAAGTAGGCATACTGAGGTCGTTGAATCCCATTCAGCGGTACTCTCCAATCGTTTCGCTGCCGACCACCTGTACACCGATGCGATGTTCTTTCGAGCCGATGACTCCACATTGTCTCTCTCTCTCTCTCTCTCTCTTTCTCCACTCTTTGCAGTATGTTTGCTATATATTGCGACGAATGATAAAGAGGACTTAAGCACCAGGATGGGAACAATTATACCGCCTTATCATCATCATCGTTCGCATCATCGACATCGTCATCTCCAGCGAATATCGCACGACACGGTTACAACGTTGCATTCTCCTTTTCTCATACAGCTAATGCGGCCACACCTTTCACCAACACTGAGGTTCTAGTCTGACCAGCGTGCTAGCTAAGCTAGCTAGCTAGCTAAGCTAGCTAGCTAGCTAGCTAGCTGGCTAGCTGAATAGCTGGATGACTCGGCTTGCCGATCGGAATAACCAAGGCGCGGTCGCTCGACTCGCTCGTTGCGGCTGGCGACTATTCGCGCGCATCTTAAGGTCCTCACCTAACAGTCTTTAAAGCAAAGTCTTTCTTTCTTTGTTCCATCAATAATGTGGCTTTAATAATAAAGAAACAAAGTATATATTTTTTTCACTGTCTTTCTCATAAAATAAATTACAATATTTACTTGATATCAACAAAGCGTCTATTAAAACTTTATAGCAATTTGATTACTGAATTTAAAGATATTTTACATGTAATCCCTTGGAGGAAGATATCTAATTAGTTAATTGAGATACAGCTACGTTATTGCAATAAAACGCAGAATGTCCTATCAACGAAACAATCAGTCGATCGTTACTGTGCAATCCTGTTGGTTCTTGCAGGAGCGACAGATCTATCCCTATCCGATGAAGGGAGCTTTTTCCGCTGCCGCTTCGACGATCCGAATAAAAAGGACCGAGCCCGACCGTAGTCCCTTCGGCATAAAAGGTTCCAACCCTCATTCTCTTTCCCTTCGGGTGGCGTATATAGGGTCTTCTACCCTAAACCCAAATTCGACCTGGACTCGCAGCCTCTCAGATCCGCCGCGCGTTTCCCAACCGTAGGGCTTCGTGTACCGTTGCTAATGCACCATCGCACGGTGATCGTTTCTATTAATCCAAGTGTACTCCATATTACGCAGTTTGTATCATTTTCAATACGAAAGTACGGAAAGTAATGTTGTATAATTAATTGCAAATCTCGAAAATATCTCTTTCCTGAAAACGCAAGTAGTGTGCAACATGTCTGCGTACTTGCTCGCATAAATCTAAATTAATTCTAAATTTTGCACTGTACATTAAAGATATCTCTAATATTATTGCTTTATTAATCGAATCGTTTAATATCGTACTTGTGTATACACAACTTACAGTACTTTTCGCACGATCCTCTCGTAATATTGTATGCTATTGTACTATCGTGAGCGAAGATAGATTGAATGAGAATCCCTGGATTCTACTGTCGGTTCCTCACAGTTCTACGATGTGCCTTTACGTCCGACCCTCGTCAAGGTAGCCCATATCGTGGGTCTACGTGACCCAAGCATCGGATGATCGTTCGTATTTTCTACCTGGGCCCAGGTAGTGAGGCCGGATCCTCGGGCCTCACAAGTAGATAAAGAACCGCTTTCCCGGGACGCATTGAATTCTTGGAGACCACTTTTGGACTACGGACTAACGCGAGCAATTCTGACACGTTGCAACGACTGTAAAGTGTAAACTTGATATTATCGATGCAAATCAAATCTATTATCGTCTTGGTTGTAACAGGAGTGACTCAACAATTTTCATCAACCGAGTTGTACGAATTAGAAAGAAAAAGACTGTACGTCAAAAGTGTCGAAAAACGTTCGTGTTTGCTTCGCATTCGTATTTTGTTAGTCAAGTTAGGTAACGCTAGGACGAGTATGCATCTTCCATTTATTGACTGAAAACTCTCTGCAATTTGACATATTCTTAATTATATAATCGATTCATCGTACTCTCGTAAGCGGGGAAGTGTGCGTATACGCGCAAACCAGACGCGTGTCCATTGTTGTCCAGCTGGCACCTGCTATGTCCAAACTGTCTACTTATCCTGTTCCTTTTCTTCCTTCTTCGAGTGTCTCACGAACATCGTAAACTTTATCCCGCGCGCCCACTCGTCAGACACGAACAGGTTCTGTGCGCGCACATTACCTTCCTTCATTCTTCCACCCCCTCTCCTTGGTTTTCTTTCCTTCTTCTTTTTCCCGTTTCTTTATTCTTTTCTCCCTTACTCTCGTTTAATGTTAACTTAACTTAATCCAAGTGTACTGTTTAACTTTATCGTGTTGCTCCCTTCGAATCGATCAAAATTTGTCTTTATTTTGAAAAATCGAAGACATTTATTAATCCAAAGAAAACTCCTCGCGCTTCATATGAACACATCTGGATGACGGACACCGAAGGGCGAACGACGAGAAAATGGCACGCAAAATTGGAAGTTCAAGTTAGATTTGGAGAAAAATGCCACGTCACATGTGCGTAAGCAGGAAGATGCCCGGCTAAAAAATCCGACGGGGGGCAAAAAATGTATTGGAAAGGGAGAGTGGCGTATGCGCTCCCATGTGCAAGGGGTGCCCATTGCGCGACATATGGCCTCCGTTTTTCAGTTTGTGCGTCCTGCTTTCCCATACGGGGTGAAGGTACAGCCACCCGCGTCTATGTAAAGACATACGCATTTGCGCGCGTAAACGCATCCGTTAAGTATCTCCTTTGAATTCTCAATAAAATAAAAGAACATTTATTTTGATGCGAATTATTTCCGACGAGACGAGCTCACGTTTACCCGCTAAAAACTTTCACGATTTTGCCTATTCGTAGGTATATAAATAATAGGTACAATAAAATGTAATTTCACGAATAATAATAATAATAATAATAATAATAATAATAATAATAATTTACAAATTTAAACTCGTATACGCGTGTGCACTTTGTCGATTCTAAACTTTCTATTTCAAAATGGATATCTCGCGTAACACTAACTTTTATTGTATTATGAAAATGTATCTCGAAGAAGAAGTTTGCAACGTACTCTGCAACACCTCAGACCACACTACACTAGCACTTGGCATCGACAATTAACGATTTCTAGACTGACCAGTTTCCATCGCTTTATTTTGAGTAACCTAACTTTCTTTTTTTTCTCCATGTTTGCCCGTCTCTTTTTATTTCTCGTCGTTTCTGCTTCGCCACTCTGCTCCGACTCTCTAGACGCTCAATTTTTCGTTCTCGAATTTTTCACTCCCTCTCGTCAATTTTCTCTCTTTCGCTCTTGACTCCCACCCAATACCCCGATTTTCGGGGTAGGACCCTTCGTTCAGGACACCGCAGATGTCGCACGCTTCTGCAGATAGTATCAGTGACGCTCAATTCGATTTACACAGAAGGTCACGTGCTCCAGACAATGGACAATTCTGAACGTAATGTACTATGTCTCAATGAGAAAAAATTCTTGACATTAATTTACTTTTTAATGAGGTATGAAGGTAATCCAGAAAATAAAGACCGCGTTTGCGCATAGCTGTTGCGCAAATCATTCCCTCTCCCCAATTTAAGGTTGGTCTTTCTAATCCGTTTTTTTAGTGTTCCACGTACCTTAATACGTATTTTTGTGAATGTTATGCGTCGTTAAAATGAACTCTACTATACAAAATCCCGCCAACTGTGAAATACGGAGTGTTATTCGATTCTTGAATGCTCGGAAAGTGAGACCTGCCGATATTTATCGTTAATTAAACCAGATGTATGGTGATACGGTAATGAATGAACGGAATGTGAGAAAATGATATTAAAAGTTTAATAATGGGCAAACAAATGTGCATGAATGGACGAACAAACGTGAACGAATCGACCGGGACGCCCATCACTTGTCACAAGTTTTCGATCATCCCCACCCTAAGGACCTTGCTCCGAGCGATTTTCAACTTTTTTCTTAAAGAGCTCCTGGGTGGAAAACGTTTTAGAGGTAATGACGAATTGCATCTTGCAATCAACAATTGGTTAAATGGACCAATAGCGGACGACTACGACAACGGGATTTTAAAGCTCGTAAACAGATATATATGGCAAATGCTTAAATGAAGAGGATGATTATGTGTGAAGAAATAGAATAAAGTACTATGTGTTTAAAAAATATAAAATTGGATAATAAAATGTTTTCTTAATTTTCTAAAACTAAATGGTCTTTACTTTCTGGCTTACCCTCGTAAAATGTACATCTCCATTGAAGGCATTCAACTTGTAAAAATCTTTCTCGAAAACGCGTATGTGTGCTTGTTTAGTAATTAGATCAGTATGCATGAATTAGATGAATGAGAGACACTGTATGTATCAGGGGAGTCGACCCTCCGTTTTCGGCGACCTTCTTTTATTCATCCCCTAATGTAGGCCCGACTGGCGTGGAGGTTCTCTTCTCATAGCTTCGTATATAGGGTAGGCTATCTACCGGTCGGGAGCATATATATATATATATATATATATATATATATACACGCATTATGTACATATATATTATATATATAACATATAACGTGTACTCGCGAGGCAAGGGCGCGCGCGCGCAGGCGTACGAACGTACCTACGTGGGGGAGAGATCGCCTACACGCACTTTCGTAGGTATCGCACGAGAACGAGAGCAGGGAGGCTCGTGGGGGTGACCGAGGAATGAATGAGCGAGTCGGCGTTGCCTATTGGATAGTTACCGTCGAGACACGTCGAAACACAATTCTCGTGTGCCTCATCCTGTGAGCATCCCTCCTTCGATGGCCGATTCGTACACGTGCCCATCATCCCTCGAGGGTAAAGTCTCGCAGACTCTTGTGCGCGTTTCATGCCCGATGACGTATCTTCGCGCCGCTTTGGCCGCGCGCGTTACCGAAAAAGATTGACGCCCTTTCTCATATATTATTTGTAATAATCGATCAATTGTCTTTATGAGCAACTGGGAAAATTCCATCCTTTCTACCAGGAGTGGATATAGATCTATATCAAGGAAGAATTGTATAACTTGTACTTATTCAAGTATTGAAAAAAAAATTAATTTTATATGAACTTACGAAACTTATAGATAATAATATGCTAAAACTGGAAAACCGCACGCGCTCGCGTGCAATGTCTCCTTTTAGGAATCAATATTTCTCTAACGCAACTACTAATATTTTCTTAAACAAATCGACGTACGTTTCTAAATAAAAAATGATACGACTTTATTTCGCAATAATTTCATAAATTGCTAAATAAAAAAGTATTGTCGCTGATTATTTAATCGGATTAACGGTCGCTGTCACATGAAATGGATTACGCGTTTCAAACGTGAGTCTCGGCGAGAAATTTCGTCTTAAGCGCTTTGAACAGCAAAGTCCTTGAATTTTGAAGCCGGTCGACCGGTGGCGCGGCGCGGCGCGGCGTGGTACAATCTTATCCACGCACACTCGTTGCGATAGCGCGTGGCTAATCTACCGCGGACTTTACTCCGCTAAACTCGTCATCGTTTGGATCAGCCTCCAGAATAGCGGCAAACTTCAACAGCGGGGTTGCCGTCGAAAGCCAAGAGTCGTTTCCGATGTATTTGCGTGGATATGTCAGCGACATGTCTCAATATACGTCAAAAACAAAGTTTTTGCCCGATATTTTATGCATGCATGTGCGCGCAATAGCATGTAACGAATATTTAAATCATTATAGATTATGTCAGAGCTTAACTTTGTGTCATTAACGCGCCGATTCGGCGATAGTGTGTATTGACCTTGGCCCCCGTTCTTGTAAAATCTTAGAACCTCCGGTCGCGTCCCCGAGGACACTTGTCAAATCGGGTCGTTTGATCCAGTCACGCACACGTGATGGTGTGACGAAAAAGAAAGTCAAAGTCGAAAAACGTCAAGTTACGGATAGGTTTCCGCCTCAAGACGTGGGATTAAAAAGTGAGAGAGAGAGAGAGAAGCAGAAAAATCTGTAATAATTTCTTCAATTAATGAATTAATCGATATTTACGAAATAATATTCTTCTTTATTTATTCAGAAACTTTGATTATAAGATAAATCATTTGATATTCAGTACCATGATTCTGTGACAATAACGACACAATTGAAGATATCGTAGAAAACAGAAAAATATAAAAGATATCGCGAAGCAAACATACATCGATATCTCGGAAGAGAGTGCGTCAATGTCTTTTCGAATATAAAGATGTGAAAAACGCGCGCTTAAATAGCAAAGATGATCACTTTATAATGCAATTTATAACGATACTCTTGCTTTCATGGATTTGCGTGTCTGAATAAAAATATTTTCCATCCACGCAAAATGTAACCGAGCGAGTCCTTTCGACATTATTTTGCTCGCTCGCCTCATCCAGAGCTCGCCTCGTTGTTCCTTCATTCGATAGCGACGTGCTCGGGCTGTTTGTGCCATCTCGCAATTTCTCCGTACGACGCCGCCACCGTCGAGTCCCCTTTCGAAAATAACACACGGCCGGTTGACGTCATGCTGTCACGACCACCACCGTGGAGCGCCAACGTTCCGACATCGTGTGGCGCGGCAGAAAATACACAGTCGCGAGCGCGCGCATGTGCATACACGTATACCTACAGACATCCATATCCAACATTGCTGCGCGTTGCGTTTCCATCGCGTGCGCGCGTCATCACTGATACCGCTGATGTGGTGAGCACATGCGACACACACACGCACGCGCGCGCGCGCGCGCGCATTCACACCACAAGACTACTTTTATCTACTCGACTGGTCCTCTCAGCCAAGTCAACCTTCGAGGCGCGTTCGCGCCCAGGGCCGACAGAAGACAATCAGTTGCCGCGTTACTGGATTTAAGTAAAAGTATGAAAATATATAAAGTCAGCGTAATAGGTTTTTCCGATCGTTTCTGATCAACGTTGTTTCTGATCAACTTGTCAAAGATATAAATAGAATTAACAGAACGTGTTCATAGTTGTGACATTATTCAGTGGCGCTTACCTCAGATATTTTATTGGTCAAAGTTTTGCATACAGTGCCTTAAATTGTTTTCAAGTTTCATAAATTTGAAACTCGCATACTTTTTGTTACACATTTATTACGGTTTAAGCATTGAAATAATTTAAATGTTCTCTTATCGCTATTAATTCTTTTGAGGAATATGAGTGTTAATGTTTTAAATGAGATTGTCTGGTGCATTAACAATGGATGAGTAACAGGGGAATCTTGCACATAGTAATTTCTAATGTCGGTACTATCGCACGAGCTACTGCCAGATAGTTTCGACTTCGACTTTGAATCGACTCGGTATATAACCAGTCGAGGCAAACATTACCTCATCGTCTGGCAGAGCCGGATCCACCGTGAACCTTTTCCACTTGGGATTTTACTAGCTGCGTGTTGTTACTATCTTGCGCCACTGCCGCGCGCGTATATTATACTCATAAAGCTGTTCGCAGTCGACACATATACAAATACAGACCCACACTCACTCTTTCTCTCTCTCTCTCTCTCTCTCTTTTCTTTGCGCACGCACATTACGTATTTGTGAGTCCGCAGCCCTTTGGCATGGGAATATTCAAACAATATACCGATGACTTCATGGTTGTTAAAGTTTCTTTTTATTAGGAAAAGCTCTCGCTGTTAAGTAACTACATGCGGCAATGGAAATTTACGCGTAAAATTTATTTAAACTAATTTATGTGAATTTTTATTGTTAGTCTGTTTGGATCGTGTGTATAAAACGATAATTTGGATATTCTGTCATATGTATTTCCCTAATTTCGAGACATATTTTTAATAATACCTAATTAGTTTAACTCGTTTAAAATTCGCCTCCATCGGAGGTTCCCAATCTCATTTTGGAGCAGTCCTTTACATACACTTTGTTACAAATTATATAAGTTATTATAATCAATAAGTTAAAAAGTAGCTAAACGTAAACGTCTTGCGAAACAAATTGATCGCTTTATAATTTCGGAATCAGGATTTTTTTCAAGGAATTTTACACACATCTCTCTTTCTCTATCTCTCTTAGCTTCTTTCTTCGTTTCTCTCGGTCCCTCTTGTTCTTATTCCCGTTGTCGATTCAACAAGTGCCCGGTCACGCTTCGCAAATATCGCATGTAAGAGGGGATGACGTCGAAATTACGATCGCATCCATCGCCAGGCGCACGCCTGCATTCATCGTGCGGGCGCGCGCGCGATTCGAGTTTACTTGAATTTTCAAGTACTCCCAGGATACCTAGCTTCGCGAGTCGAGGGACAACAGTGAAATTTCGCCAATAAAAGCAATTGTTAACCCGCGTTACGCGTACACTCTCCTTTTGCACGAGAGGGCCGTCTCCCCCCAATTTACGCATCGCTTTCACACAATTTACTCAATGATATATTGTATTTGATTCCTATCAAATCCTTTGCACATTGGTGCAAGGAACGCTATAACAAGGAATGTCATTCAAAGTGTTTATCTTTAACGATTCTAAAATTAGTTATTCCGATAAATGGCACTTTTGCTTTTAGCTTGAAACAAAAATGCTCGAGAAAAGAGTCAGTTGTTTTTATACTGATAGACTAGAAGAGATTTCTCACGTTATTTTACCTCTACGATAATTCTACGAATGTTCCTCGGAGTTGCGAGTTGATCGGTTGACCACGTTCCGTTGGAAAGAGACTCTTCGCGAGCGACTCATATTCCAAGTAGGCCGCTATGGTCGTCCACGGCGGATGTACGCGGTCGCAAGAGCAAGCTGTTGCCGCTGGAGACACTCGAGTCCGAGCAGGGATGTAGCTATCACGTTGTAAGTAGAAATGCTCGAATCTGCCCAAAATCTGGTCGCTTTGAGTGACAAATTAGATGTAATTATGTACCAGACTATGTTTTTCTAATTACAACAAATCGAAGAACATACGACATAACGGGATGTTACT
Organism: Ooceraea biroi; assembly: GCF_003672135.1. Classification (NCBI taxonomy): domain Eukaryota; kingdom Metazoa; phylum Arthropoda; class Insecta; order Hymenoptera; family Formicidae; genus Ooceraea; species Ooceraea biroi. Next base: position 16,183,255 of record NC_039506.1, on the reverse strand, counting down.
AACATCTCGTTATATGATGAATGAAATTATATATAAGAAAAAAGGAATGGAACGTAGAGAATTTTCAAATAACTAAATAAGAAGGGCAAAATAGTGGCAACAGAACGTAACGAGAACGTTGGTATCACGCTGGTCAGCTTCTAAATCTCCAAGTAGTAACTTATTACGAGAGCTTGGTCGTCATTGTGACTACTGCAAAGCTGTACTATCAGCGTTACTCGAGGTGTAACGGGGTAGTGACGCGCGGAAGCCGAGTTCGATGGAAACACGATGACGTCCGTTCCCTGACTGACCGAAATCTATTACGTTGCTTCGCCTGGCGCGTTCGCAAGTTCCGTGAAAAATATTCACGCGTTTTCATTTCTTTGCCGTGATTTGAAGTGTGGGAAGAAATTAAAAAATTTACCAACACTGAAATTTCACATCTTTTTGATTTAGGTAAAACGATTCACTCCCCCTCTCCACACACACATTCTCTCCCCCTCTCCTTCGTTCCCTTATCGATTTTTCTCTACTCAGTTTATGATAAGTACCATCGCTGTTTGAACAATTTCCAACTTTTGAACGTAAAATAATGCCAAATTCAAGGATCAATACCTTGAAAATTTATTTATGAAAGGAAAAACGATATCTTTCCTTGTCTTTGGAGATTTTTAATTTAGTAAGCCGTAAATAGGATTAAGCTCGCAGTAGAAATAGTATTCGCAACTATTTCGAACGCAAATTTATGAAAGTTGCGCGAATTATCAAAGTTTGGTAAGTGGCAATTCGTTCTATAATCGAGCCGCGAGCGACGAAAGTCAAAGAGATGATAATCGACCTCGGTAACGAGATTAATTGTTCAATTATGACAGGAATTCTACGTTACATCTGAAATTTTCTACGCTCGTGCGTCCAGGGGACAAAATTTTATTGTCGCCCGTCTGACCGATCTTGCAGTGTCCTATCGTTCTTTTACCCTTTCTCTGTGAAATCAAATGTCATGTGATGACCACGTGTGTACGTACTCGGCCAGTCGAGGAACGCGTTGCCGGTGACATCTCACGGCATCTTCGAGCACAACCTAGCACGGTTTTACCGTGGCAAGTCTTCTCCCTACTCTTGCCATCACACCCTTCCAGTTACCTCTTGCTGCGGTCTCTCTCGCGCTCACGCGAATATGCTCCTGCTCACTCCAGGGGAGAAACGCGTTTCTCTGTTTCTCGCGAAGTGAGTAAGGGGTGCCCCTCCCTCCCCCCTCCCTCCCTCCCTCCCTCCCGGAGGGAGGAACGATTATTTACTTACTTTCACTCGCGCGACCTCGTACGCGCGTAAATCATCCACGGTTGCGTGGGTTACTGCTCTTGCAAGATCGAGATACGTATGCGGCTGCTGCGAGATCAACAATGAAAATTGGAAAAATTAATTTCTGAAAATAAAGTACTTTTCTTCACTTGGTTTATGGTTTATGAATTTCTTAAATGCAAATGCGTGTATGTAACGTATGTAACATATTGCTGTACCAGAGTTTGTTCGAACCACCAGTAATCATTTGCGACCTGCGAACAATTTCTTCCAGATAGAATTAGGGAGTTGCGATGTTTTTTTTCGCTCTGTCCACAAATTTCGAATATTTGATTCATGTTTTCTTGTCTCGTCTTGAAATGCGCGTTTCGATTCGATTCCGTTACCCTTTTACTATAACTGCACCGTCAAAATATATATATGATAAATTATGATTTAGACGTGATTTAGCTGTGACACATTTCCCTCAGATAAAACTGTGTGAAGCAGATTTACAAGACTAATGATGGCGATTTATTGATGCTTTCAGAGTTGTGCAATGATGGGTCTGCAGGCGACGGCAGGAAAACGTAAATTAGAGGGTGGTGTTGGCTGCATGGAATTTCACATGGAGTTAGGCGAGAGTCCGTCGAAGCTCGGACGCGTAGATGGTAACTGGTGGGCGATGGACGACGGTTATGGGACATCCCTGAATCAAACGTCGACATCGTATTACGAGATGGAAATGAGCTCACCCTGTCTACAGGCGGCGAATCCATGTCAACCTGCGGTGACGAGTTCTCCGCAGTCACAGCAGCAGCAGCAACATTCGTTGCAGCATCATTCATCTTCCCAATCGTCCCAGCAATCGCAGCAACAACAATCGCAGCAGCAGCAACCGCAACAACAATCGCAGCAGCAGCAGCAACAGCCGCAGCAGCAGCAGTCACAATCACCGGCGTCACCATCGACATCGGTTTCGCCCACGGTGACGCAGTTGCAACATTATTACCATCAACGCATCGTCAGCCCCATCAGTAGCAACAATTACAATCAGTTGTCAAGATCTCAACCACAGTGGGGTGTCCTTCATCATTATGAACCGCCGACGATACGCCGCGAGGAAAACGGCAAGAGTTATTTGGAACTCGGTTCAAGTTACCGGACGAACGAGCGATGTTGCGAGGGCTCAAAATCCATCTGGTGTCGGCGTGGCCGGGCCTGCTACCGGCAGCGACGACTCGCCGTGCTTAATATCTCCATGTGCAAGCTCGCCAGGTACCGCCAGTTCCCGGATCCAAGCCTCCACCGATCGGTATTGATCTGCAACACCCTGAGACACCTCGAGCGCGAAATGGAGAGAGATAGAAGTCCTCCGCCCATGGAACCGGTCGTACCGGCACCGATAGCTCAATTGCAACCACCCGAGCAGGGCAGATTAACGCCTTTTCCCGTGTTACCAATGTCATCGGGCGAGACCGATGTCGATTCTGGCATTGGTGACAGCGACGACAGCCGATCGATCAACTGGGGCAGCGTGTTGTCTTTATCAAGTCAGTCGCCGCTTGACCCACTCAACAACAACGAATTACTGGACGTGGACATAACACCTGATCTAGACTTGGACTTTATGCCCGGATGGAAGTTGACGTCTCTTTCGGCGGACGATATTCTGAGAAGTACAACGATCCAAGACCAGCACCACCATCATCACCACCACCACCACCACCATCATCACCACCACCACCACCATCATCAGCATCATAACCAGCAGCAGCAACAACAGCAACAACAACAACAATCACAGCAACATCTAATATCGGGAAGCAGCTGCGGCAGCTGCTGTGGCAACAGCAACGTTGTTTGCAGTGCTGGCGTTAGCAACGTCACTAGCAGCAGTAGTACGCACGAATCTCTAATGTGCGTAGGATCATAGCCCTCAACTTTGACGTCGTTGAGTCACCTCATCGATTTTTATCCGCTGATGCCGCAGGGCAAGTAGATTATTCACAGTAGCGGTGAACGCGCGTGGCAATCCGCGGATCGCGGATCGCGGGGAGGCACACGGATAAAAGACGATGATGAAGCTTGCCCTTTCTACGGAGCGCTCGACGTCCGGCTGGCGATTCTCGGAGAGTCGCTTCCCTTTTTCGCGTTAATTTATTGTTGCGTCAATTACACATACGTGTATGCGCGCGCGCGCGCACGCAAACACACACACACACACACACACACACACACACAAATACACACACGTACAGGCAGGCGAGTACATATACCTCCGATACATTTCGTGACACGTTTGTGTTCTTTCTCCGCCCCTCTTACTATTGCTGCTACCACTACCACCACCATTATCATCACTACTGCTAATCCTATTAGTCAACCGTTACTTCTATTTACTATGAATCCGCGACTATTTACCACTATCGTTACCGTTACTTCTAATACCATCGTTCTATTGCTAGTACTACTATTATTACTATTACTACTATTACTACTACTACTATTACTACTATTACTACTACTATTACTATTCTACTACTATTATTACTGCTATTGCGAATCAACTGTTGTCTCTCAACGTATCTGTTCTTCGAGGGACGGACGCGCGGCGTTTGTAAGTGGAGATAAAATAGAGCATACTGAGGGCTTAAGGGACAAGTGAAACGCGGGGAGAGAAAAAGAGCGGGAGAGTAAAGGAGAGATCAAATTGAAAGGTCCTTCGCTGTCCGCACAGAGTGGACTGCATGCTGCTACTTGCATTCTTAGATCTTGAAGTACACTCAAAAGAACATTCGGGGGTGGGGTATTCACATCGAGCTAATGCGTTGCATCGTTATTACAACATTTTGCTATAAAACTTCGCGAATTGTTGCAATTCATGTATCACGAGATAAGTTGGTGCAAAATTTGTAAAAATTGTCAATGATTATCAATTTCCTAACAACCGCATTTGTCATAGACGGAACATGTTCCCATTTCGTGAAAGATTGGGACAATTTGTAGTTGCATCTGCGGGCTTGAAGGTCAACGTATGAGAGTTTGAAAAAATGTATAAAAGAACGCATAAAAAAATTTTGTCAGAACAAAGGAGGGAAATTGGGGGGGAAGAACAATCTTAGATGTAAAATTTTCGAGAGGGATTAGAAAACGACAAGAATCATCATCATCATCAGAGGAGGAGGGATCCTTCTAAGATCCTTGAAGGCACTTTTCATGATCTTCAGGGATCTTCATGACCTGAAGAATCTGCTCTCTCCATTTCTCTCTCTTTCATTTTTCTCTCTGCGTCTTCGTTTATAAATTGTAGCTGAAGTTGCTCAAGGAAACCATCTAGGGAATTTTTTTAATGAAATATTTTCTGTAGAAGCCTGTGACTCTTGAAAAAAAAGAACACGATCAATTCACGATATAACGCCGTTGATATACACCACCTGCATGTGCATATACATGTATACACACGTACACAAAACTACATAAGTTTACACACACACACACACATATACCCAGAGTATACAAAGAGATTTATATATATGACCGCCATGGCCTATATTACATGCACGACGCGCAAAGAGACACGCGAATTGCAAGTGCACGCAAATCCGTACGGTGCTACAGGGCGGTTACAGTCTGGTGCTTCTTCCCTTGAAACATACACATACGTACATGTATATGTATATACATACATATATGCTAAATCAAACACGTACCGAATTCGCACAGATCGCTCAGTGTCTATCGCTCCGGGGCGTCGCGAGCATAATGAGCACCCAAGTCGGAAACGTCGGTGTCTTGATTCAATCTTCAGTATCATTGTCAGAAACAATTACCAGGAAATCATAAACGGGGATTAATTACAGTTATGAGAGATGCAACAGGCCATGACACGTATCTTGTGTGTGTGCGTGTGTGTGTATGCGTGCGTGCGCGGGTGTATATGTGAGAGGAGAAAAAGATGAATGTATCCCAAGGAAATTAACGCGAGACGCCGGCGTCTCCGCGCGGATATCTATCTCATGTTCCGACGTGTTTCGACGTCGATAAATGTACCTGCATTTTTAGGGATCGGGATAATGTTCTCTCCTTCGGATCGTCGCACGACAGCCACTGCGCGTCACTGATCTCTCGTATAATTGTATCATATGTACATAGCTCGCATGAGCTAGAGTGGCTGACGTGCGCGCGCGCGCCTCATGAAGGCGTGTGTACATTCGAGGGTTAAGGTCGATTAAAGCTTGCCCACTCTCGACGCATCTCGGGTGCATCTCTTCTCGCGTGAATCCATGCGCGACCTCAACGTCCACAAATTAATACGAGAGCAGCTATACTTAACAGCTAAACGATTTAAGAAAGTGTAACGTTACGAAGAGAACGTAATGACTTATCGACTCGACTGATTACTTAAATGAATGAGTGAGGGGGAGAGAGAGGGTGAGAAAGAGAGAGAGAGAGAGAGAGGCATGAAAGAATCGAGAGGCACGTGTGTATAAAAATGAATAGTATAACTAATGCGATTGATTTAAACTGCAATTATATGTACGATTTTATTTTACGATGATAAGCGACATGCGTACAAACACAAACACACAAACGTTTATACGCATTTGCATTATACATACACAACACGTACGCGTACACATACACGCACGCACGCACGCACCATGCGCACACAGAGGGAGAAAGGAGGAGGGGAAGGGGCAAATATACACGAGATGTATTAGAAGTACTTGTGTGTGTATATATACATGTGCGTGTGTGTACATGTATGTATATATACACACATGTAACGTGCGTTATTTAGACTAAGCTCTTAAATATAAATGTAAATCATGAATCGTCGAGGAAGAAAAACCCTTCACCTTCGTCCCACCCTGTGAGTCACATCGTTCTCCTCGATCCTTCGAATTCGATTTTCCATTTTGTACCATACTACGATCAACATCCCCTCAGACGTTCCTTCCTCCTTCTTTACCTCCGATTCCGTTTTTCTTCTCTCGCGGTAGAACGCTTCCCTTTCTTCTTACGATTTCTCCGTGGAAACGACGAGCAATATTACTGTTAACAAGCGCGGAGAATTTAGGGGAAGAGCATGTGTACAAATCGAAATGCATCTGCGAAATGCGCACTGCGAGTGTCACACACGAGACCTTTATATACGCGTTACGTATGCATCGTACGTACGTTGGGTGTTGAACGCTCGATGTATATGTAGTAACGGTGTAGTAACGGTTTTACGCGAATAAGACCACGCATCTCATTGTTCCGTTAATCTTGATACGGAGAGGCGCTGAAACTTATAGGACATATTCGTAAAGAAATTGAGCGGCATCGAAGAAATTGCAAAGACGGTGTTTCGCGCTAATAGCCATCTGCCGATCTCCATCTCAGTCTCGCGATTTTAACCGGAATTGGATTTCAACGGCAGTTGCGAAAAAGAAATGATTGTTAACAAATGATGGTGAACAAATTCAACAAACCAGATCCGATCGATCGCGCGATTGCCGCCGGAATCGACGATAGTTTCTACTCCGAGATAAATCACATATAAGCGGATGTAATTAAGAGAGATCGAGAAACTAACATTTTTCTCTTTCCATATCTGCGCGATTCATGTGGAAAAGTTTCCATGTTTGTCGGCGTTGACGCGAGTCGATCCGACGAAAAGTTAATTGACATGATAATGGCAGATAGCGATAAGAAAATTTCCATGTGATTCCTTCGAGGAGAGACCCGCCGGCTGTATCTACGAAACCGTTTCTCAGATGCGGCGTCCGAAGGACATTGTCGAGGTGTTTTTAAAGATAACACGGAGATGCCGAGTCTTGGAAAACTCCCTTAAACGTATCCACTTTTTCGTCTCATTTGGCTTCCTCGTGTAAAGCCGACGCGAAAACTGACCGTTGCCAGCACGTGAAGCTTCTTCTGCGATCGCGCGGATGCGTAACTCGCGATCGGACACGCGTATTTCGTGAAGTGCCTAAAAACCGCCGAAAAAAAAAGAAGAAAGTTACGGATGTCAAACACGACAGCATGATCGCGTGCGCGCGCGCGCGCACCCCCGCGTATGCCGCCTTCGGCACGCCGACGTGCATGCAGAAGCGATGCGCGACGTGACACTCTCTAACGACTGTCGCGTTTTTCTTTTTCACTTCTCTTTTCCGTTTCTACTTTATTCCTCATTTTCCTGTTTCCTTTCTTCTTTTGTACATTGGGATATCGGATGGAGGCGTTTGTAAATAGTATAAATAAATAACGCGTGCGCGGAATTATGTATAAGTGAAATAAAAAAAGAAGATATAATAAGTCTAATATTGAGAAAATCTATATATAAATAAGATATAAATATATCTATATACATATACATATATACATATACATATAAGAAAACCAAGTGTACGCGTGTGTACGTACATATACACACGTACACTTGCACTTGACGTATACTCGTATGCATGTGCATATATGTGTATATATATATGTATATGTGTATATATATATACACGTATATAAGATTATTATATATGTATATATTTATCTTGATAAAACTAATACAAGGCGGACGGCGGAAACGCGATTGATCCTTCCTCATCATCGTAGCGTCTTTAATATAAATGTTATAATTACGTACGCACGAGACGGTTCGCGATCCTTCGATCGCGTGATTCGAATAATGTGACGATTTACTTTACTCGAGTTGAATAATCGAGTTAAATAATCTAACGCTGCGGATCTCGCATATCTGGCCGATCGCGCAAGATTAAAAAGCATTATACGTAGTAACGGTATCCGTGAAACGCAAGATTTATCTCGTGCGGACGATTCGCCAAGATGCGCCGCGCTACGCTCGTAACGCGTTCCTGCTGGCTATTAATCGGGCTCTACGGCGAGGCTGACGATGTCAACGATATCTCAGGTTTCTGTACATAACTCCATGTCCGATGTGGAGAGTGAATTATTAGATTTATCTGACGATGCGAGATCCGAGCCGTCGTTGTGCTCTTCGTTCTTTTGATTTTCTATCTTCCTCGCTGGCTCTCTCTCGATTGTACCCTCGGAAAGCGGGCAGCAAAATTCCTAGGCGAGAGGGATGACGGAGGGAGACCAGATGAGAGGGGAAGCGATCAAGCGCGTATTCGGCGCCGTTATAAGAAAATTAGAGCGGAAAGGACGTGCACATTGTACATTGTAAATAGTAGCGCGAAGAACGACAGTTACAGAGAGACAGAGTTAATTAATTTAAAGCAAATGAGAGAGTGACAGATAGAGAAATATAAAGTGGAAAGAGGCGGTCGCGAATTGAGGCGACGTGCCGTCGGCCGTTTTTTCCAACAACCGCGCGGCATGGCACAGCGCTTCCGGAAGTGTCGTATGTGCATAGCGGCGACGGGACGACGAGAACTCGCGAGCGACCTTTCCCGGTGCCGATCGACCCTCGGTGCCAGCTTTCGCGATGCAGTTTCCGTTGCGTTCATAAGTGAGCAAACGAACGAAGCAAAAAACAAATAAATAAATAAATAACCGAACGAACTCTTCAGATTCCTCAAATCACCCGGCTTGATTCTACCGTTGTCGCAGGCTCGCAACGCGCGTGCCACGTTTCGATGGAATTGAATGGAGTACTATCTGTGGACAGACGAGTAATTTCAATTTCGTTGACGACGATACGCATCGATCACTCGTCGTAATACTAACAACGTAGGGAGAGCGCGGCGTTGCGAGACTGAAAGAGAGAATAAAAAAAAAATACAAATCGTAATGAACGCGCGTGATGATCATTGCGAGCTGGCTGGCAGTCATCGCTGCTCGAGTAGACGAGACGGGAAACGTCGCCCAACGTGCGCGAGTCACATTTCAGCGTCGGACCTACTTATATTTGCGCACAAAAACACCTGTGGTCCCCCAATCATTTAGAAATTGAGAAAAAAAGGAAAATCGGCGAATGAGGGAACACGACAGAGGAATCGCAATTTACTCTAGTCCTACATATGCGATCGATGAATGATACGGCACACATTCGCGAGTGCTCGCGAGTGATCGGGCGTGTTGCCGTTTCCTTACATTTTTTTCTCTTTATTCTGGAAATCGCGTGGAGTTGTGTATCGCGTAATGTTCTACCAAAAACAAACGAAAAAAAGGCAGAAAGAAATAAAGAGAAAAATTAGCGACAGCAGAACGGTAAAAGTGGAGAGTTGTCTAACTGGACATTAAATGACAAAAATTTTCAAAGAAATTGCAGCGCACGGTATGAAAAACAACAAGAATTATCAAAAACAATAAAGAGTATTATTCTATATATAACAATGACTTTTATTGTACTCAGTCTTTCGTCTTCCATTACTTTTCCTCTCATTTCCCTGATCCTGCGGTAGGTGACTATCGCCCCGAGATTGCGCTTTAATCCTTTAGATACTCTAAATTACCTTGATTTATTATATTTTTAAACAAACCTTAAGATATCACTAACTCGCGGCAAAAAACGCACTTGTGTCATTAGAAAATACTATCACTTTGGCAATTTCACAGATGAAAATCGCGAACTTATCGAATTTGACGAATTTTCGTATTTTCAGAACAAGTTGAAATTTAATGTGGCACGGTCACGAAAGTAATGAAAGAAAAAAAAGAGATCGCATTTATTTATATTCTGCGCATTGATTTATACTTGCTCTTGGCACTTAAGTTCGAAATTTATATAAAAAGCTCGCTTTACAGCCTGCGACACCCCAATATCATGAGAGAGTTCTATGTTAACCAATTTTAATGAATAAAAGATGATGGTGCAAGATTTACAAATTGCCTGGAAATGTAATAAACGTGATCAATTTGATATAATATAATATAATAATTCATAAATCATAATATATGATTGTAATTTATGATAAATTAGGAATCTATACTAATGGCAAAAGTGAGAAATTACAAAACGTTTGATACGAACATGAGTATCCGAAATACAAATATACCAATGTGATTACCTATTTCCATCGTTCATGAATATAAATTTATGAAAGCGGTAATCAAACAATGCAAGCTTTGAATAAATGCATTTACTTGGCCGTTACACTAATTGCCAACCAAGTAGCACGATAACACAAAGACAGCTACAAAATCGTTACAAGATCTAGTTTAATAATTGTTTATTTAATTATTATAACAAATATATACTCGTATGTACATTTAGACTTTCTTTCTATTTGATAAAAATTAAAAGCTCTCTGTAAAACGGGAATCACATGATTGATTAGTCTTCGACTGAATGTAACGCATGAAACACCCGCGGATTATCAATGTCCAAGAAGAGGCATCTAAAAATGTCATTATAAAAGTCTGGATAATATTCACACGCTCGCTGACAATCGGGCGTAAAGTTCACTTCCAACAGCTCGGGCTGAATTTCCGAGTCTCTCCACTCCAGCATCAAATCAGCCGCGTATACGGCTCTGCTTTGCGGGCTTTCGGCGATTCCTTTCGGCGGCGGTTGCGCGACCGCGGCTTCAAATACCTGTCGGAAGACGGAGAGAATCTTTGGCTCGATGCGAGTCCTCCACGGATAATCCGGATACTGATTCTCCCATTCTACGAGGAAATCGGCACATTTCACATGGTACAACGGATTCTCCTCGATGTAATTCATAACGGTGAAATGTTGCTCGTACGTGTCGAGATTACTCAACGCGAACGGCAGATTCGCGAAGCGTAGGAAAAAATTCCCGTAAGCGTATGCACGTAGGGGCTTCACGGACTTCAGCAACAGGACGTATCTCACGTCGAATTTCACTCGGCCGACGCCTGGCCTGCTGTACAAGACTGGTCGCGCAACGTACTTCTGCGCGATCTTCGGCCCGGTGCAGGGTAATCTGAGAATGTGATGGAGATTGCTCGTGATGTGGGTATCCATGCCCCTCGCCAGATTCCACGGTTTGCAGATCCAATGATTGTCGAGTCCCTTATTTGCTCGTTGCGTAAAGTACGCGACGAACTGCGCCAGTTCGGTGCTCAGATTATACGTCGTCGGCAGCCAGGTCGGACGAGTCTCCAGGGTGTCCGAATCAACGTGCAATTTCGTCGCCTTTCTTCTGCACACGATCGACAGGAGCGCCTTCACTGTCAGCACGTTTTCATGCGGAAATTGGTTCACGAAAACGTGAGGACGGGAAACGCTCAGTTCTTTGTACGCCTTGTAGTGGGATACAAGCCACAGTACATCCGCTTCTTCCTCGTTGTCGGTGATCTCGAACGCCGGATCCGTCAAGTAATCGTTCACGTTACCGTACTGCGAGAAGACCTTCAATACCTTCCTGGTATCGGGCTTGATCATGTCTATCGTTTCCGGCAGACTCTCGTTGATACGACCCGCCAGGAAGTAATCCGCGTCTGGCTCGGCCTGCTCGAAGCTCTTCTCCTGAAAAGAGCTGTACACCCAAGGCAGTAACAACGCACGCCTCGTTTCGGGGTCGCTCGTCTGGCCCTCGACGAAATCTCTCGTGACTTCGCTGCCTACGGTGACGTCTCTCGTAGGAAACAGCAGCGTGTAAGTTATGCCTTCTGGTGCGTGCAGAAAAGGTACTGTCCGAAAGCTTGGCCGATCGCTGTGGTTTATCGCTGACCCGACTTCGTCCATAACGTACCACATGAGGATTTTCTTCCCCACGTTGCCATTCTCCACGTAGTCCATTGAAAATGACTGATTGTACCGCCACATTTCGCTCATGACACTCTCCATTCTCTCCTCTTTCGTTTTTGCACCCTCGATGCCCATGAGAGAGCACATGCGATCGAGTAGACCGGGTGATTCGATTAAAGCTTGTCGAGCATCGCGGGTATCGCGGTACATCCACGCGTGATCGATCAGATAAATGTTATTCGGATCCTGCACGGAAATACCGTCCTTTGCGCTGACAATCAGCTTCCAGTTTGGCTCGCTCTCCCTGGCATGCCTCTCCCCAGCCTCGTACTCTATCCTCACCAGTTGAAAGACGAGATTGCCGTCGAAGGTCCCGTCACTTAACTTTTCGAACAAAGCCTGCCAGAACAGCTGCGGCACTCCGGAAGATCGAAGTTGAGACTCGTGTGTCTCGAGAAATGCCTTAAACGAGCTTTTGTCATCCATGTCCTGAAAGATTGCACGAAATTAGACGAAACCTAAGAAAGGGGAAGCATCGTATCAATGAAAAAAGTTTACCAAAGTTCGATCAAGTGAGAGGCGTTGCTAACATGTGCCGAAATCGGTATGACGTTTCCACCATCGACAACAAATCACCGTTCGAGTCTTCGAGATACGCGTGCTCGCTGAGAACTCTTCGATATATCTTGTACGGGAAATGATGATTCAGTCGCAAATTAAACAGTTAAAAATCTTGGCTCTTAGACGTGATAAAATAAGGGGGAAAAAACAGAGAAAAAAGAAATCACTAAAAATCGGAGCAGTCAAGGTTAGGATATTTCTCGCACCTCTTGAATCGATCGACTCCTCGTGCGCGACCGTTTCTTGGCGCGATCCGGCGATTCATGGCTGCCGCACGTCTTCCTGTCATTTTGCAGACGAATACATTTAATAATCCGCAAGTGTTTGATAAATCGTCGAAATAAAGATATTGTAATAATTTGAAATAATATTAAAAAGCAGATGCACACGTGAAAAGTGTTCGTTCGTTCGAGTACGGCTGCACCAACAGCCACATGATTCGCGCGTGCTTGTGTTGCGCATGCGCGCTCCGTTGGGCGCTCCTCCTCTATCTGAAAAATTGCCGCTTTCCGACTTTCGTCTTGAGACAGTTGAGGCGTGACGTGCTTTTCGTACCTTTCGCTTGATTCTACATTTCGGCGAGCGTTTCTTCAGCGTTTTGTTCAGGTAATTGATTTTCATCATATATGAACATTTTGGAACGGAATATTTCATTTCGCGTTCAATGAAACGCGCTTGTCTCTTGTATTATTTCATTCCGGTACGTTACACACGTGGATCCTTAACCTCCAAATACTTTCTCAAACGCGCCGGTTCCTTCTAACATACTTTTTCTCGTAAAATAATTTATAATAAAATAAAATGATTTCACCTGCAGTCTTCCGTTCTCTCCTTCCGAAATTCTTCAATCACACGAGAGCGATCGCAAATGTGAAGGTCATGAGTGTTTATTTTGTCTTGAGATTTGTCGAAAAGGATAATTCACAAAATAGTATAACGCGTAAACGAGAGTGTGTGAGCAAAAGTACATTTTTATTAGCACTTATTGTATTTTTGTGTCGCAGAAGCTCAAAGGATGGCTAAATCTAAATCATCTGTACAAAAGGACGATACAATGAGGCAATCGTTGTCTGGAATAAAGAATGGGTCAGTAAAAAAGAATAAGAATCCGAAAAACACACTTACGGACAAGGTGGCTTTGATCAGTAATTCAACAGCAAAGATTAAAACCGCCGCTCTAAAAACTCCTCAAAAGGACGCAGTTGTGAAGGGCAATCAGAGTTCATCTAAAAACAATCCAAAACAATCGAAGGAGAACCAAGGTTCCCCGAGAGAAAAACAAAGTTCTCAAAGCAAAATGATGAGCAAGAAAATCGACTTGAGCCTTGAGAAGGAAGAAACGGATGATTCGGACTCTGACATTGATGAGGGAATCATACCGCAAGACGAAGTTAGTATGTCGGATGAGACGTTTGAAGATGAGGAGGACTCTGATACCGATCTTCCAGACATCCTTGGAAAGAGTTTGAAGGATGAGTCGGACGAGGACGACGGAGACTTCGAAGTAAAGGAAGAAAAGGACAAGAAATCATTAACCAGTAATGCCGAAAAGGTTGAACATAAAGGCATAAAAATGTTTAAAGGTATGAAATCTCAGAAGAATGGCGACGAAGAGGAGAAAAATGATGTGAGTATGGATTCTTTCTTAATGGAAGATAGTACAAGCGAGGACGAGGATGAAGATGAAGAAGTAAGTGATGACGAAGATGATGATACATCACTAATGATGGGAATTGATGAGCTTGATGATGAGGAGGATGAGAGTGAAGACGAGGATGAGAGTGAGGACGAGAGCGAGAACGAGAGCGATTCTGCGCCAGGTTTAAAAGCACTTTTAGGAAGCAGCCTCGTAGACGATGACGATGATGAAGATTTTGATGAAGATGATGAGGAGGACGACGATGATGATATTAGTGATGAAAATGAAGATGAAAACGATGATGAGAATAATGACGCGACAAAAGTCATGAAACAGAAAGCGTCCAACAGCAAGAATACCAAAGGAGATGAAGCGGAAAAGGAGACGAAGAAAAAGCAATTATCTGCCGAAGAGCAAGAAGAGATTGACAGAAGAACCATTTTCATCGATAATATTCCAAAGGAAACAAAATTGGCGACCGTAAAAAAAGTGTTTGGTCAGTATGGGCCTATTAATAATTTACGTTTCAGAAGTATCATTCCAGAAAGTACGAAAATTTCCAAAAAAGTAGCTGCCATAAAAAATCAGATTCATCCAAAAGTAACCACGGTCACGGCATACGTTAACTACAAGTCCGAGGAGTCCGCGAAGAAAGCACTCGACATGAACGGAAAGATGTTCCAAGGAAATTACGTACACGTACAGATCGTTGCTAAATCCGAACGGAAGGAATTCGACAGTAAGAAAGCTGTGTTTTTAGGAAATCTCAAGTTTGGTACGTACAACGAGAATAATTGTCAGTCAATTGTCTATCAATACTGTTAATCGCGAAATTAACATTTCGGAAACTGTTTTTTTTTTTAGGTATCGACAATAACACCGTCTGGAAACACTTTGGCGAGTGCGGGGACATCGAATCTGTTTATTTGCTGCGTGATTCGAAAACGGGCCAAGCCAAAGGGAGCGGTTATATCAATTTCAAGACCGAAGATGCCGCAACTCTGGCTCTAAAGCTGAACGGTACTGAAATTTTGAATCGGCCGATAAGGGTAAAGCCGTACTTAGGCGGGAAGAAGCAAAATGAAAATAAGGAGAAGGGAAAGAAACGTGATTCCAGCGAATTCGCGGATAATAAGCCGGGAAAAAAATTCAAGAATAATTTGGGCAAGGCTGTGCTAGACAAAGTAAGTACTTTCACGTTTTTTAGCTCGACTCTTTCCAAGCGACAATTAGACTATTAGACACTCGGAAATCAAACTGAGATTATCGTTGAACATTTTCCTTTACAGTCGGAGACTGTTGGAAAGGCAAAGAAGCATCACGAATCACAGAAGAGTCATGGGAACCTAGAAGCGAAGCAGACGTCGTTTCAGGGTCAAAAATCCGATATCAAACAGAAGAAAAAGAATCATAACAAGCTGAACAAGAAGAGGAAGGAAATGGCGAAGAAACTTGTAGCTAAATAGATATCACGACAGGCTTAAGAGAGGTTTTAAAATCGCGATTAATGACACATATTTTTTTATTTTATCGTTTATTTAAGAAACAAGAGAAGAAACCTCGATTGACAAGATAGATTGTTTCGCGTCATTGTGATCGTTGTTACGAAGGATGAGCTCACGCTATTGGAAAAATGGATAGACGTGTTGCGCATAGAAGCGTGCTTCGCGCGCGTTTTCAATAATTGTTCAATAAATAATTATTCGTTCGAGAGGTAAATCTCGTGATTTCAGCGTTTCGCCAAACTCCTGATCTTGCCGTGCAGTTGAAGCGGTAGATTCTGTAATTCACCGGACGCACATTCCAAGCAGAAGCGCCTCGCATAGTATATGCTGCACGTCGAGCATACGGCGCGCTTGCACTTGCTGCAATCTGCCCCTACGACCAATATCTCACCCTTGTTCGGCGGACTGAACGGATCCTTCATTACGTAACAGTCTTCCGAGTAAAGTAACTGCCGAGCGAATGGTGGTCTCGCGCCTTTATAATCGTAGCGTTCCTTCAGATTGCAGATGGAACACGTGAAAATAAGAGTTTCCCTAACGCTCGCTACTCGCTCGTCGCTCGTCGTTTGCCGGTTCTTCGTGGAAGTAGCCTGTCGCGTCTCTTTGCTAGCGCCGGGTTCGCCCTCGGGTTCCGCGCCAGCAACACCTCTCATCCTATAAAGCAACACGGAGCAGGATGTGTTTATTCGATGTGGTTTCGGCTTTGGAAGAAATTTATTTTACAATATACAATGTCAGGTGTCGGGGATCGCGAATTCCTACATTTGTCGCGATAATTTTTGTACTCGCGACACGTTACGTGCGTGTAGATGTTACTAGGTCGAATACAATACTTCGGAGTGTCTCGTTACTTGGCATCTTTGGCGGAAACTGTCTCCTGAAATTCTTGAGGCCACCACGCGGGTTTGCTAACTTGGACGTTCACGTCCAAGATCGAGAGTCGCTGAGCCTTGAGAGATTCATTGATACGCATCAGGCCCAATCCATATTTCTCGGCGTATCCCCGAAACTTTCCCACGACATTACCGGACTCGTCGAGAATCTTTTCGTCGTACGCGAGCGACCTGACCGTTTCGATAGGATGAGGAGGGTGAAACGTCAGTGGCATCAGGCGCTTCCTCACCACGCCGGTGTGATACGTGCGCGCGGTTAATTCCTGCCCGATGTAGCAGCCTTTGTAAAAGCTGACGCCGTGCAAGTAATCGCAATTGATCTCGAGGGGCAACGCTTTCCCGGGTGGTAGGTCGCACGTGCCTTCCCCGACTCCGAGCTTATATCGAAACGCTCTGTAATTTTCGGCGCGATCCGACAGGCGTACAGCGTGCTCGAAATGCTTCGTTATCTCGCGCTCGTCGATCTGGGCCTCCGCTAAAATTCTAACACCCAGGTCGGGCAGCCTGGGATCTTGATGTATCGTGATGCTGCCGATAAACTTGCTGGCTTTGTCGCTTATCGTGCCGCACGGGAATATCATTCCTTCCAGTTTCCGTTTGCCATTTTCGTTCGTCGTGGTCGCGACGTTGAAGGGTTCGGTCGGATCGAACATCGACCAGACTGCGACCTGGTCCTCTACGTGTCCTATGTCTATCTTTCGTCTCACGCGGTACATTTTCAGATGTCTCTCTAGAGGTGCGGCGATGCGTGAGTCGCATTCCACGTAGTACGAGTCACTTTCCTGGGTCTTGTACACTATAGCGTCGCACATCACCCTGCCTCTGGTGTTCAAGAACAGAGTGTAGATGCTAGGTGCCCCCTCATCGAGATGCTTCATATCGTTCGTTATCAATCCCTGCAGGAAAGTGGAGGCCTCATTGCCGCTTACCCGTAATACACTTTTGTCGTGCAAGCGTTCCAGTATCTTGTTGGCGGTCTGGGTGGAACTGCGTCTAATCGCACGCCTTTGATAGTCAACGATTCCCTTGTGTCGCTTGCACGTTCCTAAGGTGGAGCGACTAACGCGAATAATCATCGTGGCGGATGCGTCATGGATCCGGATGGATCCCTTTTTACCTCTACGAGAAATACACGCATTCGGTAGAAGCACTATTACAGAAATATATAATTTATATATATATAATATATAAATTATATAAAATATATAAAATTATATATTATATAATTATATAAAATATATAAATTATATAAAAACAAAAACAGATCCTCTAACCTCTAAATACTAAACGAACGAATCTTAATTGACACACGCAACAAGTACTCGACCTTACATTTATTTTTGACGTTTGATCGCACTTGTCCCAGAAGTATACGGCCTGACGAGTAATCAACTCGTAAATCAGTTCGATCCGTCTTCTCGAAATTCGGAAGGATACTCTCGGAAAGTGCTCCTGGGGATCACGTGTGCAGTGGCCTTTGTCGGTAGGTAATAGAAGTTTGTGCGTGCGGTAAACAGTTTCCTACATTGGGTAATAAAAATCGTTTGTTAATCGGAAGCAGACTGGAGCAGACTGAAAGGGTAGGCGCTGTAGACGTCCGCACATACTCTCAAGAAATTTAAAAAAATATATAGAGTATGCGTGACGCGCGCTCTTAGGAAATTGGAGAGAAAAAAATCGAATCATGTGGGAATTTTCCATACGTTTTAAACATAAATCAAAGAATAATGAAATTACCTCAAAATACTTCTTTCCAGATTAATAATCTTTTTTGAATAATTTCCTTCAGTCTACCCCTGTTGATAACATCAAGATACATGTAATACTTGACACAGTTGGTATTAATAATTATGAATTTATTATATTTTTTATGAATAATGAATATAATTAATAAGTGAATGAATGTAATTAATAAGTATACGATATCGATAGCGGGATTCGGGCAAAGAGATCAGATTAGATTGCTGCACGTCGCGATGCAGTCAGCTCAGGCGCTATCTTCTTATATAATATACGTTTCTTATATAATATACAATTAAATGTGCAAAGGCAAAGACAGATTAAATTACTTATTTTATTGATGTTTACTAAAAAAGATACGCTTTCTTATCGTACACGCATATTAACTTTTATCTCACTTTTTTCGTAACTGCGCATTTTGATCTGGCTAAGTGACGTTTAATTGTGTATTATCACGTGTATTATATCTACGTTCGATGATAAACGCAGTAATATCAAATATTTATCAATTTATATAAGATTAGCTTTCCAACGTGTTTGCTTCGTGAAAATAATACGTTGGACGCAATACATTTATAGAATCATGATTAAACTATGTGAAATATGTGGTTTAATCAAATGTGAGGACATAATGTCAAAAACACATAATGATTGTATTCACACGTGACATTTTTGTTATAAGAATCTGATAAGAGTCTCATAAGTCATTGCCAAATCCATCCCATGAAAATCAAATGATTGCGATAAGATTCCTCGATCAATTCGATTCAATCTTTGATGCTTTTACAGTTTGGTTTGATGAAATTAAAATACCTTATCTTATTTTTCTTTTACCCTATTTTTTTAACATAAAATTGGTCCATAAAGGAAGAAAGGATTCTTAATTGATCGATATGTAAATTCAAAACGGAAAATGAACAACGAAAGGAACGTCTGTAGGATGTTTCTTGAATAAAAAAATTGCGCACTCTTTTCTCTCATTCTCTCGCAACAAACGTAGAAATTCCGTAAATTACGGTAATTGCAAATCAAATTTTATTTACATGAATTGCTAATATTTAAATCGATTTATTTACATGATTAGCGAATTATTCTGGTCTCTGTCATAACATCTGATTTATGTCTATGGGAAGGAGCAATATACAGTTAGACGCGTCGTTGATCATTGGCGGTTCCCATCGAACGCGTCTGCCACCTAATTATCAGTCGCACTCATACACACATTGGTTTCTTGCGTATGCTTGGACTATAATATAATGGTAGTCTCGGTGGTAAGAGCCATCCAGTGGAGATTGAGTGGCCGCAACGTTCGCATCACGGATGTATTTGCTGTAATCTTCTGACGTGAGAGGCATCCGGGGGTGACGACGACGACGACGACGACAGCACTAATTAATTAGTTCGCGTGCCTAATTTGACAGTAGATAATTTTCCACGACTATGGCTGGGCTGGTTCTGCTCGTCTTGGCGATCTTGACTTGTAACAACGCGGTCTTTGCTCATCCCATCGACGACACCTCGCAGCGACAGCTCACGCGGCAGCCGATCTACTGGCAGCTGCGACGGCAGCTCTTGAGAGATGAGATGCGACAGTCTCTGGGCGGCGAGCTGCAGCTGAATCCGATCGAAGTCAGGGCCAATCGAGTCTTGATGGCAGCAAAATGTCGGGAGATTCACGATGGTTCGATCCTTTCACCACTCATATTCGAATAGGTATAGCAGTCGTATTCGCGAGTAGGCTTCGCGCGGTCACAAGTTTTCGATTATTTCTACAAATGTAGGGAGACAAGGTCGCGTTTTCCCATTACCGATTACCGATTCAAGTTCTGTGCTTGTAGCATGAATTTCTTCGCATCCACTTTCTCAAATTTTCGAGCAAAAAATTGTCCGAGTAGGTTTCTGTTTAATAATTCATCAACTATCGACTTGTGCTTTTTACGAATTAACGTTTTTGTGGATCTTCAAGTCTTAGCCTGGTCCGACAAGATGTTTTTTTTTCTCTTTTTATTTTAATTCTTTTTTTCCTTTTCTTCTGTTTCTTTTCAAGTATGGTTGTGTCACGATACACTATCAGTTTGATAATTTCGGTAATTTGATCTCTAAAGTTATTTTTGTCAGGAAATGTACTTGGCTGTTTCCTGGAGCGCGACCTTCCTGTAAATTAATGTAACGGAAATTGCACGTTATCAATGATCATATGCAGCAAAAAAAAAGAAAAAACTGTCCATAATATTCGCGAGAACTAACGGATATCCGCTTTGTACGACGGATGTACCAAGCGATTTAGCCAACGTGCCACGTGTACGTACGTTTTGTTTTTCCTCGTTATTTGAAGTTGCTTGTAGCATAAAACAAATTACCGAAGAATATTAACTCGAGAAATCTTTACACTTGGAAGTATTACTTTGCGCTGATGAAAAGTTTTAAATGATCATTGCTAGTAGAATATTATTGTATTATACTGAGGATGTCGAATGTGATCGAATTCATAAGTATGTTAACAACGCAACGTTAAAATAGTGTGATAGTAAATAAAAATTATATTAATTAAATATAAATTATGAGTTCTCTTTTCATGTGAAATTACGCACCTACGCAGCTTCAATGTTGAATAACATTGCAAATAATTGGTGGTGAATAAACAATGGATACGTTTTTAGTGTGGTGAACGAAGTGAAAAGATATCGCCGAGATATGGGCACGTATAAAGAGCACAAGGAATGTCAAATGCCGTCAACATCTCGCTTTTAGTTGTCGTTTAATTATTACACCCGGAATGAAAAAATTGTACCGTTGTAGAATGAAAAACTTTTCACAGTTTCTATCGACTTTCCACAGGTTTTACCACTGGCAGCAGTTTCTTACCGGCACGTAACTTTATGGAGGTGATATCGGAAATCGAGA
This sequence comes from Ooceraea biroi, assembly GCF_003672135.1. Taxonomy (NCBI): domain Eukaryota; kingdom Metazoa; phylum Arthropoda; class Insecta; order Hymenoptera; family Formicidae; genus Ooceraea; species Ooceraea biroi. The sequence continues at coordinate 16,162,063 of NC_039506.1, read as the reverse complement.
AGTCGGAGGTGTTCAAGATCCTGCGTGATTTGCCAAAAGGCGCCATTCTCCACGCTCACGACACCGCTATCGTCTCCCTCGATTATAAGCTCTACAATCTGACTTACCGCGAAAATCTTTACGCGTGCGATGCGAACGATACTCTGAAACTCAAGTTTTTCAACGTATCCGACGACGAGTGCGATTGGCAATTGCTGAGCGAGTTGCGGCGAGATCCGGTCCAGGCTGACGCGATCAACGAGAGGATCAAACGACAGCTGACCATGGTCACGGAGAATCCGAGAAGCGCTTACGATACCGTCGACAAGGCGTGGAGCAAGTTCAACAGCATCTTTATGTTCATGCGCTCCTGGCTGTCCTATCGACCCGTTTACGAGGACCATTTGTATCGCGGCCTCCAGGAGTTCTACAACGACAACGTCATGTACGTGGAGCTGCGATCGACGTTGTCGCCGTTGTACGAACTCGATGGTAGGACGTACGGGCCAGTGGAAGTCGCGCAGATTCATAAAAACGTCGCTGACAGGTAAAATGCGTTCTTCTCTTTTTTTTTCTTTTTTGCCTTTGAAACTATCTTATTTCTACCTGGTTCTCGTAGCTTCCCATACAGCACCGAAAGATTGCAGAAACGTTGCAGAAATCTTACATTGAAAGATTGCAATATTGCATGGAAGTTGCGAAATGTCTCTGCAATGTTGCTGCAACATTGCAGTAACGTTGAAATGTCCGCCCTAGGAAACATTGCAGCAACATTGAAATGTGTGCTCCCAGAAACATTGCAAAAAATATAATAGTATAGTAAAAGAGAGTAATTTTTATATTGGTCCAATATTATAAAGTAATCTGTTTTTTAGCTAATACTTAATTATGATTAAATGGGCAAATTTAATGACTTCAGATGCTTGCGGCGTGCGTGGACGTTGTCCATGGGAACCTCTGCCGCAAGTGCAAAAATTCTCAGAAAAATTATTGTCATGCCAAGGCACGTACTTATATAACTGTAAAGCTAAATCTTAACGTCGAGTAAGAACTCGACATATGCACCACCTAGTGGTGCGGAGCGAAAACGCATACAACTTTGCAGGATCATTTCGGTGCAATATTGCAATTGTATATCTCTGTAATATCTCTGCAAAATTACATTGCAACTTGTAATGTTGCAACATTCCTGCAATAAAACTGGAAGCTTATGTGCTGTATGGGTTTGTACGTGAGAGTGAATCCTCGTGTATGACGAATTTGATATTACATCGTTTCATCTTTGAGAGTACGAGAGCGACGTTTCCAAAAAAAAAAACGGGAAAAGAAATTATTTCACTCAGCACGAGGAATCATTCTTCTATCGTGCGTACTTGTATTTCCACAAATATGCGTCATGTTTAAAAATAGATGAATGCGCGACAGATTCGTAAGGGATAATCCCGATTTCATCGGGATGAAACTGATATACGCGCCTGTGAGAGCCGTCGATGCGCAAACGGTAGATTACTACCTGAAGACGATGGTGCAGCTGAAGCGAGTCTATCCGGAATTCGTGGCTGGTTTCGACCTGGTCGGTCAGGAGGACAAGGGGAAACCGCTCATCGAGTTTGTCAACAAGTTGAACGCCGTTGATCCGGAAATCCGATTCTTCTTTCACGCCGGCGAGACCAACTGGAACGGAGAATCGACGGATTTGAATCTCTTCGATGCTTTCTTGCTCAATACCAAGCGCATCGGTCATGGGTGAGTGGCGCGGACAATAAAACTCGTTATATACTCGTTTTGAAGTAGTTGTGCTTAAAATTTTATTTAGCTTAATACGTAAGAGACCCAACTCGAACGGTGACACTCGTGTGACGTTTCTTCAGGTATGCATTGACGAAGCATCCGCTCCTGTGGAACTTCGTCAAACAACTGGGAATTGCGGTAGAGATCTGTCCTATTTCAAACCAGGTCCTCGGCCTTGTGGAGGATATGAGGAATCATCCGGCCAACAGCCTGTTCGCGTCAGGATCGCCCGTAGTGATCTCCAACGACGACCCCGGGCTTTGGGGTGCTCAGGGGCTGACTTATGACTTCTACGAGGCTTTCATGGGCCTTATGAGCGCCAATTCGGATCTCAGGAGTTTGAAGCAGCTGGCCAAGAATTCGCTGATGTACAGCGGCATGAATGACCAGGAGAAACGTAACGCACTGATACGGTGGCAGGCCAAGTGGCATGCCTTCGTGAAAAAATTCGCTCGATCATCACTTCAGTACGATGAGCCGACGACGACAATAACAAGCTCCTCGTTCTCGTCCCTATCATCGAACGCACGTAATCGATGATGAGCAAAATGGAAATACTGCCGATGTATATGGAATGACGAAACCATTTTATCACACAAATCGCTGTAACATCACGTTTTACTTAACTACGTTTTATCTTTACGCGAAACTCTACCTCATGCCGTTTATGCAATTTAAGTACAAATGACGCCGTTCCGTGAAGAAATCTGTTACTGCGCGAAAGCAGACTTTTTTTCGGAAAAAAGTCCCGTTTTCTTACGTTTTATACGATGGAAGTGTTTTATAAAGTATAAGATGTAATAAACGATGACGTGTAATAAAACGTCGAAAATATGAAAAACAATTTTTTTCCGCAATATGTGATGATCTGCATTAATTCGATGCCTACCGTAGTAAAGAAAAACAAAACAGTTCTGTAATTTCACCTTGTACCATTTCAGCCATTGTTTGACTTAAAAGTTGACTTATCTTTTAATTAAGGAAAAAAGGTGAATAAATATTGGGTTATAACAGAAGTTCGTTACGTTTAATTCTTTTTTACTGAAAAAAGATGTTCTATGGAAAGATGGAACCTACCGCAACAGATGGCAAATGTTAATAAAACAAGACGGCATATGTAATGAATAAATATTTATGCATATATATATATATATATATATATATATATAATAATTTTGTCCTGGAATTTCACTAAAACAACACCATGAACTTTTGTTACAATCCAATATTTATTCCGAATTTAATAAATATTATTATTTAATTTAATAATAATAATCTCTGTCTCTCTCCCTCCCTCTTTTCTTCTTACAATTAGTATTAAAATAATGTTTTAATAAAACCAAATTTCTTAATTAGCAATTTATATTTTGATAAATTCATTGCAACCTGACGATACATATTCCTAATATTCTGTTATTATTCCAAATTGTATTATTAAATACACGGCATTGCCGGTGCACATTAAAATTTAACAAGTTAATGTACCTGTGTCGTTTTTAATATTGTAAATCTCTCTGCCGAAAAAAGAGGCACAAGTTGGAAGTTAGAAGTTGTTGAAATGCTTACGCTTTTGTTTTTATTCGATCATTGCCTCGAAACAAGTTGTACGTGAAGAATTTCGCTTTATCGTGGAAGAAAAGAAAGTAAAAAGGAATAAGAAGCGCTCTCGCATGCAACATGTTTCCTATGTAAATAATTACAGTAGTGCATTGGTAACGAATGTCGCGAAAGAAATGTAACCAATGTAACTTGTGTTATTTAATATTCTCGATAAAATATTCAATGTTAATAGTTGGTATAATTATCGAATAAAAGGTAGAAATGTATGTACGATGAAAAGATATATAGCTATTTTAGTACACGTAGACGATTCATGTAAAATATTGCTTGATGTGAATAAAGATTATTAACGTAGAAAAGATTCGTATTCAAATAGTTTTTATGTGTGCCCGAGAAACATGAATATTTAAAGAAAATAAATAATTTTGTACAACAATATTGTCTATTTTGCAATTTAATTTTGCAGTTTTGTACAACAATAGGTCGTTTCTTCTATGATTGTAATTTAGTCACATCGATGCTTGTTGGAGAACATTAAAAGCTGAATAGGATGTTTTCAGAATCTGCAAAGCAAATGATTAACGTTCATCATCAGTACTGTTCCGTTAATTCCGTACTTTTCTTCCCTTCTTTTTTTTTCTTTCTATTTTTCTTATTTTTTTTACTATTTTAATTAAATATAAAAAATATCAATATGGCGGTAAATTTACCCAGGTAAAGGTATCGAGAGTCAAGCTGAAAATGCCATAATAAGACAGTTTCAATCCCTTTTGACTGATAGTCATCACGAATAACAAAGCTCTTCGCTCTCGCGATGTAGCGATCGTCCAATTGCTCGAATAAATAGCGTCGCCAATGCTCTTACTCTGCACATACGTGAGAAGAGGACTTTATTTTTATTGTAAGAGAATTTCGTTGATATTAATCTGCCAGACCCATTAAAAAAAGATTAGTGACTTGCGAAAGAAGGAGGCTTAGCAAGAGAGACAGGAAACGGATAACAATTATTATGTAACACATGGAACACGCGTATGCATATGTACAAATTTGACTTTGCAATTATTCTCTGATATTTCGTTGTTAATTTGAGATCAATAACCATATTTACGTAAAGGCAAATTAAATTCAATTACCTTCAACTCTAGCTCATTTCCATACCAGCAGTAAAAGAATACTTGAAAGAGCATACATCCGAGGTACAAGATCAACGAGAGAAATTTAACGCTGAGAAGTTTCTTCTGCGAAGCAAACTCAATTCAGTATAATAGTCGCGGTGATAGACAAAGATCGCGGATTAGGAATTATTTAAGCAGATGGCGATGCTTTTCTACTAACAGTAGTTTGTTATCTGTTCATACGAAGAAAATAATTTAAAAATAATGTTACAAAGATGATGACGGGTCATGTTACGTGAATGGTGAATCATAAGAATTTTCCTTTTTCTTTTTACGCGACCTTGGACATTTGGAAAATACTGGTGCACAGGGTGACCATGCTGAAAATGAATAAAACCGTCACGGTCCACACAAACAACGACTGTATTCTGCGCACGATCTCGTGCACGTGTAAGTGGTGTTTCACACACTCGCCAATCATCGCATCTTTGCTGGAAACGGTTCGTTCCGTGTCGGGATAGTTCCTGAAGATCTCTGACAGACGATGACGCAGCAACTCGATTTGCCCGCATACGTGAAGAGTGAAGCCGTAGACGAGAGAGTCGAACGCGACGTTGAGCAGAACCCCGTAAAATATAGCACCTACGTGCTGAAGGTATGTCGCAACATAGGGGAAAAGACCGGATATCGAGTACGGCAAGTACGTCTTGAATGGCAAAGGTCGGTCGGTGTCTTGAGGGCCTACGATGGGAGCAAGTATCAGAGCTACGCAGGTCGCTTGAGACATACTCATGAAGGCTCGGGCGCACCATTTGGCTGTAATTTTTTTTAGTCAACCAGTTAATTATTCGTAATATCGTAAATTGCAAGAGTACAAACGTATCTGAATTAATTTCGATTTCAATACCTTTACGATTGTATCTAGACAGGATCATCTTTTCTTCGGAATTTTTCGGTTGACACGTTTCACCGCGAAAACAATCTAACAACATGGACACTTGATTTTGTCGAGCTAAAAAGTTTCCGTATTTAAAGCACAAGGCTACGTAAGTTAGCGTTAGGAAGAGTCCTTCAGTAAGTTCCTCGATATGATCACGCGTCCTTATTAGCTCAATAACTTCCGATATCGTAAATTGATATATCAAGATGAACACGGCGTATCTAAAAGTTTATTGCAGATTAACATCACTTTCTTGTCATAGAGTGAAGTAAGGAAATTTGTTAAACGGTGCGCAAACGTATTCTTCGCGCAATACACATTATACAAGATACATTTTAGTTATTCGTTGTGTTGAATAACTAAATATTAAATTAAAATAAATATATTAAAAATTAAATTAAATATTATATTAAAAGTCTTAGCCGTGCGTAGGAAAAAAAGATTTGCAACAAAGAATTGTAGCGGTAATTACAACGAGCGGTACACACACAGTTTGCAACTGCAAAGGTTTCCTCTTTCTTTTTTTATAGAAATTACATCACCATTTAGACGTGTACACCCATATATGGGAGAGTTATACGACAAAATATCATGGTATTCCCTTACCTGTAACAGGAACATAAGAAGCGAATAAAAGTATTGCTACTGCTTCGCTCGTTCCATGCGCCGCAGAACCATAAAACTCGAAAATTCAATGGCAGTATATCCATAATCCCGAGTTACTTCGCAGATGTTTTTATTTGAAGTGCTTACTCCTCTGCCATGCTCCGTAACACGCTGAAATTATAGAGTTCTCGGAAGAAACGTAAATGTTCCGTACATTGTTAATGATGGTACTCGTGAATCAGTAATGACGTCGCTATAGGCTGCTCCAAGCGATCATTAACATTTAATGTCGTTGCATAGCGGAAGAGACTGTTGATTATATCTTTCCCTATGCATCTTTTATCTTTTCCCTTTCTGTCCATAATTCTTTCTGTCATTTTGTTTGCCCGAGCATGTACTTTTAAATATATTTCTTCCGTCGTTAACACACGACGATGCTGGAATTGTATTTTATCCTTACAAATCATGCATGATATAACTGCGTAGTACTGTAACGCGGGAAGAAAAAAAAAGAGAAAACAAAATATTAAATTAAATTTAATTTAATTTAATATATATTTAATATTTTTTTTAATAATACTATTTTATTATTGTTTTTTTCTATTTATGTATTTTTTTCTTCTAACCATCGAAAAACGCTTATGTCGCATTAAAATACCATAACACATTTCCCGGATCGGGATCGGACCGATTTCGGAGCATCATGGACACGGGCAATAACGCATAAGTGCTCCTGTGTGCGGGAATCCTAAGACCGTTTTTTTGATGATAGACTAGTGGAAATGTCGATCGGCCAATCACGAAGCGAGATTCAAATTACGAAACTGATTCAAACACCGTCATAATTTATGGCGCGATTTGTTAGGAGCGAGATGCTTCGAGTGGCGTTGACTTAAAAAGTTCGTCGACTTTGAGTGTAATTGTGTAGTGCTGACAGTATTTATATATGGATATTATTTGTGACAATAACTATGGGTAAGTATGCACGTAAAGCGAACTATCAAACGTTTAAAGATATTTTGGAGGTTATGTTGACTAACGAGCGAATATTTTCGATGACTTGGGTGCTTCAATATTGAAGCGTCGATATCAATCATCAAACGTCAGCTGATTACTGTAATAAAGAGATTCAAATTCGAGGAATTGGAAAGCGCCGTAATGCCCATTTTCCCAGAGATATCGTGGAAGCGAGTCAGGTCGAAGTTGGTTAAGAACCATCAAAATTTTAATGTCGCTAATGCTGCGCGTGTTATTGAAGAAACTCTCAACGTAAGGAACTATTTGTACGCACAAGTTTTCACTTAAAATTTATACCGTCGCGATATCATGCTTGTGTGTTTCATTTGCAGAGTATAAATTTGGGAGAAAAGGACTTGCGCGACAGATTGGGGATGCTTGAAGTGACAGGTGAAACAGCAATCACATTTAAACAATTTAAAACGTTTACACACAGAAAAGGCAACGCATATTTTGCAGTAATCGATAATTTATTTGCGATAAGAATAATATATAAATTTTTTTTAGACGTAAGCAGACACGACAAACGAAAGATATGGTACTGCTACGAGTTAACGGGTCTTGGTAGACAGGTGAATTATCTTGGGAGACGGGAGATTGAAGACAACATCAGAGAGGAATTTCACTCAAGCAGCATAAACGCAGGTGTGAAGGCCGCAATGCACGACGACATCATGTTTGTGTCTGTCAAGGAAAGACCGAAAAGGAAACGCGTTCAGCATACTACGCCGGTCTTTTTCGCTCTGTTCCTGGGACGCAAGCACTTTTTCTGCTCCAAGAAGAACGTCTCGCTCGAGTTTGTAAAGGCGATAAGCATCACTATGGGATACACAAACAGCAAGAGGATTATGCTCACGGGGAGAAATCTTCGATCCTTAATAAGATTATTATGGATCAAGCAGCAAGGGGTCTTATGCGCCAAGAACATTAGCCAGCCGACGGTTTACAAACCGTCCGACCCTGTTATCACGTAATAACTTCAAATACATCAAGTTACATAAATTATATTCTTTTTAATTTAGTTTTATAGCTTACGTTTTATCTACAAATTATTGCATCTTGTTGCAGGAATTTTGGTATAGACTATACGCAGAGTAAGCAACGGAAAAACTACATCGAGCATTGCTTCGGCAAGGATCCACCAACGTTCGAGTTACTTGTCATAAAGGCACCAAACGAATCTATCGAGCACAAAGAGTTGGCCTCGAAATTGCCTACTGATAGCATACGCATGAGGTAAAGATACTTTTACACGCATTTTTATGTTCAAGAGATTATGCAATTATTATAATAATTTTAATTATTAATTTAATTAATATTAATATTATATTAATTTTAATTTTGGTTCATACTTTTCTTTTTGTTCCAGCTGGGAATTTCGTAGTCACAACATACCCAGGTTCTTGTCCAGCTTAGTGGAGAAACGTGTATTCGTGCTGCCGTTGCCCGAATACGTGTCTAATCTGATGACTTTAGGAAAAAACGAATTGAAGCTTCAGACCGGCTGACCGGCAGCCGTACGTGTAGGTTCTTATGGCGAAGACGAAACGAGCGCTCCAAGTGTCCGTGAAGTATCACCGTCAAGAAGTACTAAAGTGTTTAATTTCATAACAAAGTTTTGCGCGCGAAACTGCAGGCTCGATCGTAGCTGATTATTGTACATAAGATAGAAATTTGAATAGATCTGTACATAAATTATATTTCCTGACCTAATGCAATGAGCAAATTGCTGTGACGGATAGAGCAATAAATGTATAAGGAATCAATTGTTAAAATTGATTTTCTTTTACTAACTGACGAGGATAAGAGCCATGAAAGAGCGAGTGTTTTACTGTGTCAAACCTTTTGTAATCTAGCTCTTTTGTCGTACAATCGAAACGTGCCATCAAAGCTGCTCTGTTACATTAATAAAGTACGTTTTCCAAAACTTTTGAAGTTTCCATCAAACGTTCTGTTACATTGTCCACGTAAAATGGTAAAATAAATATGTATCATCATGTAAGTGCACATATCTCATTTGTTATAAACAATTTTTATTTGTCTATAGTATTTGTGGTATCTCGTATCTATTTTGTTACGAACGCATCGCATTGTCACGCCATTTCTTCCTCCACATCCTCAGCGTCCGTATCGTCGTCTTCTTCCTCGTCGGACGTTACGTCGGGATCGTTCGCCTGCGCCTGGCACTTCTCGCAGTTGCAAACGAACAGGTACAGGGAACGCAGTGCCTTCTGCCTGGTGTGCCTGCTGCTCGCCATGTTGCAGTCGTCGAGGTAACTGATGCAGATCTCCTCGCCGATCAGTATGTCGCGCCTCGCTCGTAACACCAGAGCGTAGTTCGAGTAAGGGAACTCGACGATCGCGTTCGGCGCGCAACTGTGGTTCACCGACGACTGCAGAACGTACAGGCCGGACCCCTCGTTGTTCAGAAACGCGCCGACCACTGTAAACAACAATTTTTTCACATCGCCATACGTAAATATTCGCTCATCCGTGACATGCGTGGAAAACGAATTTCGAGGAGGAAGCAGAATCAACCTTTGTCCATGTCGTCGTAAAGTACATCTATCAATTGTTCGACGTTTCGCTGTTCCTCTTCGGGTAGCTTCGAGTCGAGGACGTTCTTTACCCAGCGGCTGAACGCGTTGGTGCCGATTCCTTGGGCGTTCGTCCCTATCAGCGCCAACAAACTCCTAAACCCGTCTGGCGTGAACCACTGAAAAGAGCGTAGTTTCGATTATCGTCAACGAACAGCGTGCAACATGCAGTGAAATATAGCGGTGTATCTTTTTGAGACAGACATGCGCGACGTGCTCGACGTTGAGTGCCTCCTGCATCTTCTGCCGGAGGATATCGATCTGCCCCGCAAACTTCTCCCCTAGGAGATTGTGCGCGATCTCGTGCGTCTCGTTGGTCGTGTGGTGCCGGAATTGCGAGAACGTCGCTAGAACTTCCTCCTTGTTGTCCGCCTGATTGACCATGGCAACCATCCTTGCGAGTAACATGACCGTTGCAGTCTCAGGCGGGTAATGCATCCTCTTCCACATTTCGTTCAGTTGGACGAGAGGATGGTTCGTGTCTACGTTCCTCGACTGTAAGCATAACGTACTGTGATACCTGAAATGTACACGCGGCACGTTTTATAAGGGAAAAAGTTGTAATAAGAAAACATGATTCTAACGTCATTGTAGTCACCTTTTGAACGCTTCATTTTGACAATTTAAGCTACAGTACTTGACGCCACACGCCAAACACTCCGTTATTGAACTTTTGTCCGTCTTGCAGCATCCCATGTGCGGCAGAAACATTTCACAGTTGCCCGCCAACCTCTGAACGTTTTCCTCGGCGGTTTCTAACGGTGCCATGCAGTAATCGCACGTCAAGTATCCGTACTCCAAGTTCCACGAGAACTGACAAGAAACTATAGGGTTCTCTGTTAGTATGACATCTCCCTCTTTGATCGGGCGGTTGGCAAACATTCCCTTGCCCTTTAGTAGAAAAATGTACAAATTAATATCGCACGTTATTTTAATTAAATGTATTATTGATCACAACTGATGAGATCATCTCTAGTTAGATGCTGTACAAAAAGATCCTCACTGACACATGCGAAACTGACTAAAAATCTATCTCTACCTTCTCGTGATCTATCATTTTGATGATAAAGTCATTTTGCACCGAAACATCCATAATTGCCACCAATTTTGTGTCACCGAATCACGTAGCAAAACAGTCCCACGAGAGACAGCTGTCCCATTCGAATCCTAACCTACGCGACATGCGCGACATGCCCGCGAACGGTGCGGCCTGAAGGTAGCCGCGAAGCTACCGCGGAGTCAAATCACCGTTAGAACCGCGCGAACAGAAGCACCATTCTTCCGTAAAATCGTGCCGTTTCGCGCAACACAAATGTCGAAATAACAAATCTAACAGACACATACACATCGCTTGCACACGTACACCAATATTAACGATCAATAACGAACATCCGACGTACCCTCAACGGATCACGTGGTGGAGCTGTACTTTTTAGTGCGACTTCCGTGAAGAAGTGTGTCGGCTGTGAGCGTTTCGTGGGTGTTTTGCTGCGAGTTGTCGGGGGACAGCCGTGTGATCCTAATTTCTCCTCCTCGTCGTCTGCTTCGACGCTGCTAGAGAAACGATGAACGGAACGATGGCGATGGTGAGTGAGCCTGCAGCTCGCGCGAGGAGCCTCGTTCTCGGGGCGGGTAACCCCGCGCGCGATAATGGCGGCGCGAAGCCACGGCGTACGTTCTCGCGTGGCCCGCCGAGCGCATAATTTCACGCGCGCCGTTTCCACGCAGTCACCGAGTCCCCACGCGTCGCGCGGCCGCGACGGAGAAGACGTCGCGAGCGACGAGACGCTGACGGAATCCGCGGGACGAACCGCTCAGCTTGGCGCTATTGATCTTTTTTTTCTCTCTTTTGTGTACGTTATTCCAAACGCTGGCGCGAAGCAGCTTTCTTGTTACGGGTTTACTTGTTTGTTCGGTAGTTTTTCTTGAAATCTGTGTTCAATGACGGACGCTCGCAATACCTCCCATACAGCACAGAAGCTTCCAACAACATTGCAGTAATATTGCAAATGTTGCTGCAATGTTTCCAATATTACTGCAATGTTGTTGCAAGCTTCTGTGCTGTATGGGCTGTGTGTAGTTGTATTTGTATCCGTCAGTATCACTCATCGTTGAATGTTTTGCTTGCAGGCACCAACGCCACAAAACAGTATCGAGCCGTCGGCGAAGAAGATGAAAGTGGAAGGTAAATTGCTAATGCAGCCAGAATAGCTATTATGTGCCAGTAACGAGAGAGACTAAGACTATTATATGCATAACTGTGCTACGTATATGTATATATATACATAGCGGGGAAATGCGATGTGCAGAGAGACGTGACAGTGTAATATGTACATATATATATGTATTTAAGTGCAACATGACAGGGAATAACATATATAGTAAGCTACTTGGGGCACTTCAGGTGCGCTAGTTTTCTCTTAAAGTGCTGCCAGACTATTAAAAAAAAGAAAAAGAAAATAATAATAATAAACTGCAGAATGCGTCTGTTCAGAAGCAGTTTGTGCATAAGTATTGGTAGGCTAGGGTAAATAGATGATGATTTTTTTCTAATGGCGCTTAAATCGCACTAATGTATGGTTGTCCTTCTGTTCTGAGATGTTACAGCGGAGAGACAGTACAGAATCCGTGGCCTACGACTGAGCTGTGATCATGAGCGCGCCAAACAAAGAAAGAGCTACATTCATTGCACAGAACAAATCAGAGTTTTAACAAAACTCCCACTGATACTGCATCTATTGCCGAGTACCAAATACGATGCGTACCTTAGATAGGTCAGCATTTTTTTAGGGTCTTAGAGTTTCTCCGGTCCTGATTATGAGCCTCTCCCTTCGCGACTTGGACGAATCCTTGATCTCGTCTTGCGGTGTTTTTTTCTTTTTTTTTTACGTTTCAACAGCGGACAGTGACGAATGATTCTCACTCCATGCACGTTGCAATGAAAAACTGTTACCGTTTATCGGCTGAGAAACGTCGATTCATTTCGATGTCGGCTCGTGGAATTATTACTTATCGGGACGGTAATATTTCCATCTGCAGACCTCTCGGTGTGCTCAGAGGCTCGTAATTGGCAGTGGCAATGGCGAAAGGTGTACGTTAACTAGCCATTTTTTTTTATTGGATGTTGAATATCACTTACATTTATGTCAGGTGCTGATCAGTTCCAGCATTTGGACGTCGATACGGTCGCAGATACGATCGAGTTTTGAGATCCGTTCGATTAAGATCCCTCTCGATGTACCAGTAAACGTGCGGTGTGCATTCCTGTCGCTTCACAGCTCCGTCTTCGCGTTCCACATTTCTGCCACCGCTGGTTTCCTATCGATACCCGAGTGTGCGAAAGAATAATACTCGCTACGCGAGATTCACGCGATGGTTGTTTCTACTGGCAATTTCTACGTTTTACTCTTTTTTTTTGGTAATTAATCGCGGAGGGAAAATGTTTTCGCGTCCGCGCTGATCGAGATCTCGCCATTGCTACGTTAAAGGTGTAAAAATGTTAGGTTGAGAAGTGGTAGGTTGGCGAAGGCAACGACTAAGAACATGGCGCAGAAAATGCACTGAGAGTATTCTCCTTTGCTTTGTGCTTACAGATTTGTGCGTCGCCTCAATCTCGGATAATTTGCGCACAACCATCATTGCTCAGCCCAGAACACGGTTAGCTGTAAATCTGAACGAAACGTTTAAGAGCCTAAAACTCCCTTGATTCACGAAAGAAAAAGAGAAAAGAAAAAAAAAGCGAGAAAAAAGTCGAAACTGACTTCTGTTTCCTGTTTCTGATTTCTGTTTCAGAGACTAGCAGACCAAATTGGTTATGAACCTAATCTAGAATTATGAGTAGTCTGATTTTTTGGGGCTGATTGTGCAAACGCTAACTAGAGCTCAGATTTAATGATACACACCTCCTCGAGCTAAACGGCTAACTTTTGTCCAAGTCTTATCTTCGGATGTGAATTTGTCCGGTTTATCCGTTTTCTCTTGCAAGTCGCTTCTGACTAAAAAAAAAGACAAAAAGAAAATTTATATCTCTTATCTGTGGTCTTTGGATCCTATGCTTTGTTTCTTCCGAGAAGCACGCATCAAACGAGAAGGACTTCTCCGTTTCGATGCTTGCAAATACGTATGATTTTCATGTACACACACAGCATACACACAGACATATATACATATATTTTTGCATACATATGCCTCTGTCTACATGTATACACTGACCATATTTATTTAAAAGAGTTGTAATGTTTTCCCTGATCGTTTTAATTTCTCTGTGAACTTACAGTTTGGCGGACGTATCTTATCGTTGCAGCTTCTGGCACAGCATCACGGTACTCCCGTGTCTTCTAAAAGAAAGCTAGACTAATCGCAGTTTCCCTAGTCTAGGGCGATAGGTTGTCGAGCTGTTAACACACTTGTTCGCAAACGTGTACATGTATGTGTACGCGATGCATTCTCCAAGAACTGGTTTAAAGACAGACCTCCGATTGCTACATGTATATTTGTGCACACCAGTCGCTACTTTGCATCATAAACGTTAAAGTTCTTCGTGAAATCGCAATTGCAAAATTCGGCGGTAAACAAAATTAGTTGTTTCTCAAATTGTGGAGTACAGTGGCCACCCGACTGAAGGTCTTTCGATGAGAGAACGACTCCACGAGTCGTCGTCAGTCGTCAATCGTTGAGAAATGAATGCAACGCGTGATCGTTCGTTTTATGAGCGTTTTCAAGATATCTATTATTTCACCCCCTTTAATGTAATTGATCATCTAACGTGTGATTTCTTCGCAGGAAATGCATCCGAGTTCTTACCAGGCCCTATATATGATCTCAATCAGATAGGTCAGGTCGTCGCTGGTACGTATTGTGCGACTGCACTACTTAATAATTAAATCTTTTCATTTATCCAGTTGGATTAGCTGTAACAGAGCACGCGAATGATGTATTACATTAACAATGTGACAAATATATATTTTTTTAAGTCAGTCCAATTCAAGTTATATTGAGTATTGACGCAGATTTCGTGGACAACTTTGCTGATAAGATCTGACGCGACTGAATGTTCCTTATTTGCTTTCGACCGTCTCGATCGACTCGCTCTAATTGTCTGTTTCTGTTGCACGTCCGACAGGACCTGGCGCCAAGTATCTGACGCTGCCGGGCATACTAGGAGCTGGCTTACCGAAAATCACATCCGAGCAGCAGGACACAGTAAACCGAGCCAAGAAGTATGCGATGGAACAGAGCATCAAGATGGTCCTGATGAAGCAGACTCTGGCCCATCAGCAGCAGGTAATTTTCCAACGTCGAGTCAATCATTTTGCTCACTTACGTTCATTGTGTCATTCTTAGAATTTAACGTCACATGATGCTGAAATGGTGCTAAAAAAAACGATTATAGTTGATATTTAATTTGCTTGTCTTGAGAATTGCCAAAATACGTTGTCAGCTGCAAGAATGCACAATGGACGTGGAACTTTTGAGTATCCTAGTTGAATTACCGAATCTGCTGATGGAAATGCAATCGTTCGCTACAATAATTATTCATTATCATTGATAATTTAATGAAGTTGTTAGATGTGCCGTCAAGTAAGATTTTACATTTGCAACATTTGGCGACAGCATTTAATTTTGAAACTAAAAAGTAAAACTAAAAAATTTTAGAGCTTCAAGAAATTCTACGGTTTTTGATGTAAACTATAATTTTCTATTCAATTCAGCTTTTTTCCTTGGCACATGCATTGCGCGAGAGAGCGTTGTTGCATCAATAAATTACTTTGCTCGTCAGCCGATTCGGTAATTGAGTTTAACACGTGTAACAGTTCCGTTCGTATATTTTGTTTACTGTTTATGTCTATTATTTCCTCTATTTAGCTCTTTGCCAATAACGCGATCTTAAAATGTAGAATCTCGTAAATAATAAACGCAATCTCAAGATACTTAATATACGTAGCTCGTCCCGCCGAGCCAATTGCCATACCAAGATAAAGAAATCGAAAAAAAAACGAACGAAATTGATTCTTTGATTGATTGGTTGATTTTTTCTCCCCGCAGAAGAATAAGTTGGTCCTACGGCAGCAAGTTTTATTGCTAATGTGCAGGTTAGTGTCAACCGAGTTCAAGAAAGAAAATTAATCTGCCTTACGGTCGAGCCTTACTCCTAAACGTTTCCCTGAGTTGCTATCATACGAGAAGGTAGATATCTTGTAATAATAATAGTCGGCGGGAGCAGAGCTGCACCAGCGCGCAGGAAGGACACGTTTCTGTGAATGCATGTATCTTGGTACGCTTCTGAACTCGACTCACTGCTTCCGCCTCGAGGAATCGGCGAGAAACGTCAGAGATCTCAGTAGAAAACGGAAATATTAATTGACAGACATTGCATATATTAAATATGCATATTTATATTAGATATGCATATATTAAACATCTGTTTTGCACATTTTTCTTAGAACTTTACAGTTACAAATTGCAGAATGTAATTTGGAGTAATTATTGAGTAATTATTATGCAACAATTATTTTTTATGTCTCTCAGGAATATTCTGAAATTATTCGAAAATTTTTGTAGCGTTAAAAGCATTTTATTACATACTTTTAAGTAAGATTTGTGAGAGGTGTTCTAATTAATGTATGAGTTGTGGTAGTGGTCGAGTAAGGAAGTTGGAATGGTAAAAGAGCTTGGGGGATCATTTGAAATCGATAAAACGTGGTGTATGTGTAAAGGGGGAGGGATACCAATAGAAGGCCTTTGTGGTCCTTTGTGTTGCAGCAAATGGCAAGTCAGCGGAATCAGGTGCAGAGACAGCAGGCTCTCGCCCTCATGTGCAGGTTTGTTTGTTCTTTGTCTTAGCTCTTGACACTTGTGTGCAAAAATCCGCCACCGTACCTCAAGAGACTTTTAGGCTCAGGCATTTTATTATTTTTTAAGATACACTTCATCTAATTACTCTTTATTCTCTAGATTAAGTATTAGTAAAGCATACATTCCGTTGAAAATTGCAAAGTGGCCGTTAGTTTTGGAAAGTTCTTTTCTGGTTTTAATTCTAAGGATATCGGTAGCCTTTTTAGTTTTACATTAGTAAATTACAGAAATTTATTTTCTGAAACTTAATATTATTTACATAATTTCCAACAAAAATATTTTTCATCCTTTGTCATGGTGTGTGTGTGTGTGCGTGCGTGCGTGCGTGCGTGCGTGTGCGTGTGTGCGTGCGTGCGTGCGGTGTGTGTGTGTGTGTGTGTGTGTGTGTGTGTGTGTGTGTGTGTGTGTGTGTGTGTGTGTATCACTCGTTATTTAATATAATCGTCGCATTAACATCTACTAATAAAAATTCTGTTATAATATAATCATTACATACTTCGTTCTTCACATAATTCTTGCATATTTTAAACAATTCTCTCATAAAACTAAAAACACTTTGAATACTTTTATACTTATGAATGAGAGTGATATAATATAAATATGTAATATATCAGTTATGTGTGCAAAATTTCCCTTTAACGTTTATTTAGAATATTCAGATCTTATCAGAGAAACATGAATAATGCAATACAATAATGCTATCACGTTAAACACTTTTTCACAGAATCATATATATGCATGCAATTCTAACGCGAGCGATTGATATGTGAATTCAAGTAAAATCAAGTACAAGTATTAATGAAAAATATACGAGTTAATTCAAGTAATATTCAATGCTAATGATGAACATAATTACACGACAGGGTTTACGTGGGCAGCATCAGTTTCGAATTGAAAGAAGACACGATCAGGCAAGCTTTCTTGCCGTTCGGACCAATCAAGTCTATCAATATGTCTTGGGATCCCGTTACACAGAAGCACAAGGGCTTCGCCTTTGTGGAATACGAGATACCTGAGGCGGCCCAACTTGCTTTGGAGCAAAT
Organism: Ooceraea biroi; assembly: GCF_003672135.1. Classification (NCBI taxonomy): domain Eukaryota; kingdom Metazoa; phylum Arthropoda; class Insecta; order Hymenoptera; family Formicidae; genus Ooceraea; species Ooceraea biroi. The sequence goes on along the minus strand of NC_039506.1, from coordinate 16,144,560 downwards.
GAACGGTGTCATGATCGGTGGCCGTAACATCAAGGTAGCAGGACGTACCTATATAACGAATTTCCTGTCCCCCAGCAATCCTATCATCCCGCCGGAGGTCGGCAAAATTTTATTTAGTCCTTTATACCTCGATATCCACGATCTTCGAACGAACTGCGCAACTCAACCGTCGTAGTTTGCTCGAAAATCTCATTAATCCATAATATATATCTTATATATTTTTTTTTATTTACTAATACTTTATTTTAGTAGAGGAATTTTTTTACCTTGTAGTATTAACTATTCCATCATATATAAGTTGTGTATTTATTTAACAAATAATTTTACGATAACACTAATATACAATGCACAGTGAAGATTTAGGTTCTACAGATTTTGTCATGCTTCTGCTCACTACTTAGGTCGTTGGACGTCCGTCCAATATGCCTCAAGCGCAATCGGTGATTGACGAGATCACCGAGGAGAGCAAGCATTACAATCGCATATATATCGCGTCGATACACCAGGACTTGACGGAGGACGACATCAAATCGGTCTTCGAGGCTTTTGGCCCAATCACTTACTGCAAGCTTGCACAGGGCAGTTCGCCACATCGCCACAAGGGTTACGGCTTCATCGAGTACGAGACGATGCAGGCCGCGCTGGAAGCGATAGCCTCGATGAATCTGTTTGATCTAGGCGGTCAATACTTGCGAGTCGGTCGTGCTATCACGCCGCCGAATGCGCTGATGGGACCACCCAGTGGCACGAGCATGATGCCAACTGCAGCTGCAGTAGCTGCGGCAGCGGCTACGGCGAAGATCCAGGCGATGGATGCAGTAGCGAGCAATGCAGTTGCATTAGGTCTCACGAAATTGGGAGCAGCGGCACCACCGATTCTGAATCAAGGTTCGTGGTGAAACTTCATTCCGATTTCCTCTGCGGTAGATGTTGCAATAGAAGAAGCTGTTCATTCACCTATTTCTTTTATTGTCGTCTCGTGTACAGCACTTCCAGGCGTGGTACGGCCCACTATTGCTCCCGCGACAATAATGACACCACCGACGGTGGCTACAGTAGCACCCGTGATACCTCCGCCTGGTATAGCCATACCTCAGACATTAACGCGACCACCTGCCATCATACAACCGATCCCCGGCCAGCAGGTCGTGATACCACCACCCGCCGTTGTCGCCCCTACTATCGTCGGCACGCCAGTCGCCGTAAGTGTTCTATCGCTGTATCGTGATATCTTTGGTGTCTCGAGAGATTAATGGAGATCTGATCGTTTGTCAGATACCGGTCACGACGACGGCGAGTTCCGACATTATGAGGCGAGCACAGGAGCAAGCCGCTCATCAGAAACAGCAGGAGGAGTTGCAGAAAAAGTTGCTCGAAGAGACGGAGCCGCAGACGTTGCAGCAGCAGGAGAACATGTCGATCAAGGGTCAGAGCGCGCGTCACCTTGTGATGCAGAAGCTCATGCGCAAGGTCGAGTCCCGAGTGGTTATTCTGAGAAACATGGTGGCGCCGGAAGACGTGGACGAGACCTTGCAGGAGGAGATTCAGGACGAGTGCTCCAAGTTCGGCGTGGTCGAGCGAGTGATCATCTACAAGGAGAGGCAGTCCGAGGACGACGAGAACGCGGAAGTTATTGTGAAAATATTCGTCGAGTTCTCCCAAATGAGCGGTAACGTATACATTTCTTTGTTCACTGAAATCGATTTATTCATTCGCTCTCTCGGCGAAAGAAAGTACGGGGAATCCTGATTATCCTCACTACATTGAATCATCTTGAACGTTTTCAGAAGCGGAACGCGCGAGAGACTCGTTGAACGGCCGTTACTTCGGCGGACGGCTGGTGAAAGGGGAGTTGTACGATCAAGCTCTGTTCGACAATAGCGACTTCTCCGGTTGAAGGAGACTCGTATTTGCCGCTTATACCTGAGTCTTCATTGACTTCGTTCTCCCGAAAGGAAGAGAGATTACACTTAATGCCGACTGACGGTCTGGAATCTTTTTGTTTTATTTGAAATTACTATTAAATATATATATATTTAAAAAACTATATATATACAGAACAAACATCCAACGTACGATATCACGATGTTAACAGCAAGTAGTGATTAAAAACCGCAGAGTTTAGGTATATAGGGAGACTGCACGGCACAGGAGGCGGTTTGGAGAAAATGATTCGGATCGATCAAACAATTTTAGCCGTAATCGCGAATACATTCGTAACTTTCTTTTGTAATACAAAATTTTCATTATCCTAGTCGTCCTGTAATGCAATACTGCATGCAATACAGTTTCTCAAACATTTCATACTCTCCTGTGTGTTACGCGTAGTGCTGTTGTTACTATTTCAATGTAAACCGATATTGATTGTTTAGGGAGGCGATCACACTTTAATTTACATGTATAGGAATAATAGAATATTAATAAATCGTTTTGCATATAACAACTGTGTGGCTTCGATTCGACTCCATCGCTCGGAATTTTGCCGAAATGATCAAATGATTATCTTATCAGTCGCTTCGTCGTTTATTGACTAAAATAATTTACAACGTTTAGGTAGATTGTTGTGCGGATTTTACTTGCATTTTGCATTCTCACTCTTTGTACGGATCCTTCGGCTTGTAATCTTTACCGTAATCCTTGTACTCTTGGTAAGTCGGATAATTTCCTGGATTGGTGGGTTGAGAAGAGGTGGACTGAGTAGGGAGAGTTTCAGTAGCTACGTTGGAATATGTGTCTGCAAGCTTCGCAGCATTCTGTTTTTTAGTCATCGCTAATTGATAGTTAGCTTCAATTTCCTCTCGCGTTGGCGGATTTTTCCTGCGGTGTCTCAACCAAGCCTCCCATTCGGCAGGCAATTCCTGTTCAAAATCCTCTTTGTTCACTGGCACAAAGGATCGAGGAGGCCTATTGGGATGAGCAGGACGAGGTGGTTCTTCGTAATATTTTGTGCCATAATAATCCTCGCCTATCAGTTTACGTTGAATAGCTCGAGGTTTGAGTGAAGCTATGAAGTTGTTCCATATCATCACGAAGAGTCTGCGTTCCTTTGGCATGTTATTGCTGTGCTAAAAGAAGCCAATGAGTATATTATATAAAGTAGTGTATATATTTTTTAATATAATATATGAGATGAATATTTAATATTAAGTAGCAAAACAATAAAGAAAAAAGTATCAGAAATCCTCCAGAAAGAATTGCTTAACTTGATAGCAGATTATAACCTCAAAACGACATTTTCAAAATGTACATCACTAAAATACAGCGATGAACGATTGTTCTTTTAAACAAATTATAATGCTATATAATCAATATTATATATACAAATAATATTAATCAGTTCCAACTTACTCTTCGCTCAGAATACGAAAACTCAATTTGCCTTTAGGTTAAGTGACGAGCCATCTCCATCTGTATGGGAACAAGGTCGATTTTCAAGTCGCGCCTAGTTCCTAATAATTTGTCGCGTAACAAATCTAGTAATATCTTCTTCGACTGGATTGGCAGTACTGCAGGCGCGCCGCCATATCGGCCGAATGGGCAAAATGGCGGCCCAGCCTGTTGCCACGTCTAGAGAAAATCCCGGAGCAGCGGGCCCTGGCCGCGTCGATCACGGCACTGGCTGGCCGATACGTCACTTCCAGGCGTGGTGAAGTACGCGTCTCGTACGTGTACGAGCGATAAAACGCGGACGCGAGTGTGCGCGATCGCACGGTGGATGTCGGTGGGCAGTGCTGAAAATGGCCGTGTACGTGGACAGTTTCGCCGCTGAGACCGCCGATCCTCGATCCGAGGGATAGCTTCTGCGCGCGTCACGGCGGAACGCGATCTCTCGCACGCGCGCGCGCGCGTAAACGATACGTCACTCTCGCCCCCTCGATGGACGGACATTGCGAGACGGAACGGAGCGTTGTCGACCCGATTGCGGCTACATTCCGGCGGACACTGCAACAAGGGGGAAGCGAGCGGACGGTGGAATCGGGACTCGAATCCAGGACTCCCTAGCCTAGCATCACGTCGTGGACTCGTGGCGCCTGATCGCGCGTGTCAGAGGTAAGCGAACGGTGAAACGTACGCGTTCCGCGCAGTGCTGTTCCCTCAACGGTCTGTCTCGCTCCCTTATCTCGCTTGCTTATCGATAACGAAGGCTAGCGAAGGGACTGGTCATCGCGGTCGGTCGTCCGGTCTGAAGTTGCGCACGGACACGCGCACCGTCGGCACATCGTCGCCCGAAGCGAGGCACGATATCTCGCGAGTGCCTCTCTCTCTTTCTCTCGCTGCTCGCTGCCTGCATCGAGAGATCTGTTCCTTTTAATTGCACTCTTCTACACTCTCTGCGGCCGAGATGAAATCAGCCACCTTCAGACTCGAGGAAAAGGAGGAACGGATCGTAAGTAAGGCGCGTGAAGGATGCGGTCGCGAGACTCGTGCGTTCATCTGGCAAGACGTCAAATGAAACGCCTCGCGAGCCTCGTCCGCGAGTTACCTCGGGACCGTCGTCTGCCTCTCGCCGTCTCCCGGCCGCGCGTCAACGGCCGTGCGTACCCCCGATTCGCTTCCCGTGGCGCGCGGTGTGTGCACGCCCGGGGCGTGTTCTCGCGCGAGAGCTAACCGCTTTCGCGAGGTGCACACGTCGATACGCGCGCGCGAGCTGCGGCGCAGCGTCTCTGGAAGTCGGCCGAGCGGCGGCTCGCGCGTGACGACTGCGTCGTCGTCATCGTCATCATCATTATCATTATCATCATCGTCGTCGTCGTCGTCGTCGACGTCGATGCAGACGTGACCTAAGGTTACTTGTCAAAATTGTGTCAAACCGCGTGACCGAGCGTCAACACCTGTCGACGTTTCGCGTTCGACGTCTGTCCCCCTCTCTCTTTTTCTCTTTCTCTCTTCCTCTCTCTCTCGCTCTCTATCTTTCTCTGGTCATCGCTCGCCTCGTCCGTGCGTCCGTCCGCTCATTCGTGATTTCGTTCTTATCGCCCGTTACGCGCTGCCGTGCATCTACTCGCGAGGGCACTCGCGAAGCGATAAATCGTTCTACGGCTGCAACAGCAACCGCAGTCGAGGGCAGCGGCGATGTCCCATCGATCAGGACGAGGCGGGCGCACCGTTTCCAGCTTGTGCCAAAGAGGATTATCGTATTATCGCCTCCCGCGAACGCGTTTTTGCCCACGGTGCTCGCGCGCGTGCATCACGCGCTCGCTCGCTCACGTCGGCATTCCGATTAACGCCTAATCGAATTTTCCCCGTCTCTCCTGCAGGCGCGAGCCGACCGCACGTCCTGCGCTGCCCACACGAAACGCTCCTACGAGTGAGGAAACGTTCTGCAATCGGCGCATCTCACGCCTCCTCTTCCTCGTATGAGGAGAGACACGAAGACACCGAGCCGTGAAAGTGTTGCGGTCGAAAGTATCGGCCAGTCCAGCCACACGTTCGTGTGGCTTCGAGAATTCTGCTCGCCTCTGCTCACACGTTCTGCTTTCCCGCCCGCCCGTCGAAGGGCCGGAAGGGCGAACTGATAACCGCGACGAATAAGAAAATAGATTGTTGTAATAGTTGGTTCGGTAGCGGAGACTCTTGAATTTTTTCACCGTTGCCGCGTCATTTCTGGAGCAATGTTTGCTACGCGCTCCTCTTTGTTGATAGAGCTTATCGATCGCAGATAGTAGTTTTTGTCGAGCTTATCAGTGATATCTGAATTTTCTAGCATTCTCTTATCTCACGTCTCTCTGATTTGTAGAGCAATGTGGGTGCTGCATGTACGTGTTGTGTCCTCCAATTGTTCTCTCTGAAAAACACTGTTCGCCGAGTGTTTGCGGGACTTTCTATTGTACATACCTGCAGCACCTGACTTCTCATTTTCAATCAGCATAAAGATGGAGGTCTTGTCCGCAGGAATGTCGTTCTCCTGTCCTAGTTTTCTCCATCAATGGAATTTTCGCCACCGTGTCAGACCGTTAGGGACAGCCTAACACGTGCTGTCACGTGTGCATCGTGCTAATTAGAAAATATTTGTACACCCTAAAGCCCCGCGGGGAACCCGGAGTGCCCAAAGTGTGTCAGCGAGATAAATCAGTGAGGACGACACCGCGAGAGCAGCAGTGCACGGTCAGACGATGTAATGAATTATGTTCTTCTGTTCCAGAAGTCGATGCATTATTCATCGCGCATATAATTACCGAAGATCGTCAGCAATGGGTCGCGCTCGTCTTCTTATCTGCACCGGCAGCGGTCCGCACCCGACGATCAATTAAGAAGCGCGACTCCGGAGTACGCAAAGATGCGGGAGTGGTGCGGCACAGTCCCCTGGTGCCCAGCCATCTAGGGATCTAGAAGAGACATCTGCGCCCACACAGGAAGCTGTTATCCTGCGATGAAGTAGACGTTGCAGCAACGTCCGACTGTGCGCAGAGTGCTGGAAGTGTCCCTTTAAATGCGCCACGTGTCACAGTGCCGTGGAACGACAGTTTACTGAATTCCGCTGCGCGCCGAGCGAAAATTATATTTGATTGCCGGCTCGATAGCGCGTTTGTTTGGTAGCCACACTTTGTACAGAGTGTCGCAGAGTGTCGTTGAGGATTTCTCGATTGTGCGTTCAAGTTACGTAGTAGTCCAGTGTCTGAGTGTACGTGCGTTTACGTTGCAACGCGGCCGGCAGAATGTCGTTCTTGTCGAATCTGAAGAAAGCGTTCCACTTCGGTGGCAACGACGCGAAGAAGAAGAAGCTCTACAACAACATCAAGATGGACTGCAACCCGGAGGAGTTCTGGGAGATGGTGGGTGAACTCGGAGACGGCGCGTTCGGCAAAGTCTACAAGGTAATCATAGAATATCAGAAAAAAATCAGACTCGAGAGTCCGTCAAGTTTGCGCTGCCGTTCTGTTAGAGTTGTATTTTTGAACAACCGTTTTGCCGTTCGCTTCAGGCGCAGCACAAGCAGTCCAACTATCTTGCCGCTGCAAAAATGTGCGCACTCGAGGGCGAGGACGATCTTAGCGATTTTATGATTGAGATTGATATCTTGTCGGAGTGCAAGCATCCCAACATCGTTGAGTTGCACGAGGCCTATTTCATTGAGGGGAAATTATGGGTACGTTGCTTTATTTCCGAGAAGATACTTTGTAATCGCAAGCAGAAACTCCTTGTTAGCGAATTAAACGATCATTTTTATTTATGTAATTGCTTTAAAAAAAAAAACGCTTTTGTAGATGTTAATTGAATACTGCGACGGTGGTGCTGTTGATTCCATAATGGTCGAGCTGGAGAAAGCACTGACCGAGATGCAGATAGCGTACATCTGCCAACATATGACGAAGGGTCTTGCCTTCCTGCACAAGTCCAAAGTCATTCACAGGGACTTGAAGGCAGGAAACGTCTTGCTGACCATGGCCGGGGGTGTTAAAATAGGTAAATGCCTGAGAAGTGGACCTAGATATAATTTCTCTACGATTTCTTAAAAATATTATGAATAACATGGGCTTTTGTTTTCGATCGTAGCTGATTTTGGAGTATCCGCAAAGAACAAGCATACTCTGCAGAAGCATGATACGTTTATTGGTACTCCTTACTGGATGGCACCCGAGGTGGTCCTGTGCGAAACGTTTCGCGACAATCCTTACGACTTTAAAGTGAGTGGTTCTTGCAAATGAATGTCTTGAACCTTGCTTTGCTGCAAGACTGCAAACAATCAAGCGTAAACTCGACTTTTCTAGGTGGATATCTGGTCTCTTGGTATAACTCTGATAGAGTTTGCACAAATGGAGCCACCGAACCACGAAATGTCGCCGATGCGAGTGCTACTTAAAATACAGAAAAGCGATCCGCCGAGGTTGGATCAGCCGGGGAAATGGAGTAAGGAATTTAATGATTTTATAGCTAAAGCACTTATAAAGGACCCGACCTCACGACCCAACGCTGACGATTTGTTAAGACATCCGTTCATAAGCCGAAATTTAGATTCAAAGCCTGTCAGGGATTTGTTGCTTGAATATAAGGCGGATGTTGTCGAAGAGGAGCTGGTAGATGACGAAGCGGAGGTAGGTTTCATTCTTTATCATGCGTTCCCTTATTTCCGTCACATGTACATGTTAATTATGCGGATCACACGCAACTGAAGCTCGATCTAATTATTACACTTGGAGAAATTCGCGTAAAACTGATTACAAATTATGTATAGAAACATTTTTTTTATACACGAAAACTACAGTCACGTATTGCCAATCCATTCTTGCATGATCTTTTAAAGAAAATCTAACACGTGCTTCTCATAAAAGATGACTCTAACGATTTTACGTTAGCGTAGTTGCATTCGGATTGCATAAACGATATTCGACACCGGGACTTGACTTTCTTTTTTCACGAAAGAATGCGTTCTAGTGCAAGAATAATTAACACATCTTAACACGGGTAGCATGGTAGACTCCACTTGATTACTCGGGTAGTTATGTAAAGCAGCTTCTGATAATGCAGAATTAACATGTATCACACGTTGTTACATGCTTCCGTTATTATAGAAGGCGAAAAAAACGAAAAAACACAGAGAACAGTATCAGCGAATTGGTAAGCTGCTTCTGAATGAAGCGTATCGTCCAGTCCCTGTTCATTTGTAAACAAATATAAACTGCTAAAAAATGCTGATGATGAGATGTCGCATCGATTAAAAGACCAGTAGTTTCGATAAGCGTTTCTGAAAGACCAAGGACACTCTATCTATAGATTCTTAAACGAGATATAACTATTCGTGCTTATATGTAACCATGCATGACGTGATCACCTTATCCGAGTATTCCGTACAATGATGTAATGTTGCATGCGTCGAAAATTAAATTCTGATCCGTTGTACACTTCCGTTCTCCACTTTGATATCAATCAAGAGATGAAGGTCGAGAAATACACGTAGGATTTCATGAGTATTGTTAGATTATCTCGTGTGCACAAAATATGTTGTCGTCATGATGAATGTGCTGTGATAATGTGGTTACTTTGGCTGTGCATGCGGTTCTCCTGGGCCTCGCCAGCCTCATTACCCCAATACGTGTCAGGTTAGTGGCTTGTGCTGCTGAATTGTATGATCGATTGAACCCCTATGATCGAGCCACGTAACACTCGTACGTGAACTCGGATGGATATGATGTACTATGTATGCCAAAGTGTGACAAAGATGTTTCACGAGATTATCATCTCTCCCCTATTTTTAGTTTTCTGTCTCGTGACTTTCTTTAATTTTTCTTATTTTTTCGCGTATGACGGTACATTTCTCCAACTTCCGATTTGTCAACCTTATCATCGATTTATATCTCTGTGTATCTAGCTACATGTTGTTCAATTTACATACTTGTGGTATTGAGTAGTCTCGTAAAGAAGCAGATCCCCCTCTTTCCGTTTTGTATATTCCTTCGCGAGTAACGTGCACGTCGACATTTCAGGAGCAGCGCACGTCTCAGCTTCCCCTGGAGCTGGATCAGATCACAGATGACTCCGCCCCTGCGCGTCCTGATGCTGATGTTAAAAGTGAGTGTCACAAATCGCGTTTAATCTTAATAAAATGCGGCATCGTCAAACGTGTATCGTAATAATGATCTTCCTCGTTTATTCGTAGTCGCCGAAAAGGAGAATCTCGTGGCAGTGCCCGCGAAGAAGGAAGAAAGCCACAAGCGCGAGATCAATCGGGATGGCGAGAAGGAGGACAAGAACAAGAGATTACGTAAGGCTGAGTCCAAGGAGAACATACAGCCCCCTGCCGAGAAGAAGCAGGTACGTTTGACGTAATTGCACAGCTTATTAAACAACGGCTTATCGTCGTGTTGCATAAGGAACACATGTATGCTAATAAGTGTGTGTGTATGAATTATTCGCGCAGGCACCTAAGCCACCGAGCGAGACAAGCGAGCGTAGATTATCTCGAGATAAAGGGCCGGCGCCCCCGCCGCCGCCCATGCGTCAAGACAGCGAGGAGAAGAAGAAGAAAGACGACGAGAACGTCGTGAAGGACATGGAGAAAATTAACGCCACGAAACCGGCGGACAAGAATCAGAAGCCTATCGAAGACAAACTGCAAAGCAATAAATTGTCGCACGAGAAGATGGCAGATCAACAGGCGAATGTTAAGGAGCCGAGAAACTTGGAGATGGAGGATCAGATGCAAAACGAACTGAATAGTTCCGAGAAGATGAAGAAGTCCGAGAGCGAAGAGAGCGGCAAGCTCTTCGATAATATAAAGCGATTCGAAAATCAGCAGAAGCTGATGAACAATAAATCGAGCCCGGCTTCGAGGAAGCAATTGAGCGTGAACGAGAAACGCAAGTCGGCACCTGTGAAGCCGGAGATGATCGAGGACTTGTCGAAGATTATATACAATAAGCAGTTATCTCTAGAGGATAAAAACGGGTAAGTATCTTCGTTTACTTTATTAATGATGCATTCGGATGTTAAGTTTGAAATCTGAAAAGTACTATTTATCGCGAAATAATATTTTAATTTTTAGAACAAAGAATAAGTTGTCGTCCGTCGATGACGTAACGAATTACGAGTTGCCATCCCGCGAGAAGGAGGACTACAAGAGCCTGGAGGAAAAGCGAAAGTCCGTCGGCGAGAAACTCAACGCCGTGTTGGAGAAACGATTGTCCATGGACGCGGGGAAAAGGAAGAGCGACGGCTCCATGGACACGTCAAAGCACATATCTGTCGCGTCGACGTTCCTGTCGGAGAAGAACAAGAACGTTAAAGCCAATTCGACGGAGGACATCAAGACGCAGTTTGGCGTCGCGAAGACTGAGAGTCCCGTGAAGAGCCGTAGCGCGGGATCGTCCAGGAACGACTCCCTGGAGAGCTTCTCGGACGAGTTGCACACTAAAACGGATAGCGCTAAGACGGAATACAGTCAGGAGGACACGGTGAGCGACGACAAGAGCTCGGAGAAACAGGATTCGGGTATTAACGTGTCGGTGATCACGTCGACGCCGATCAGGAGCAGAAATGGCTCGAGGAGGAACAGCGGGGACAACATAGTAGTCATTACTGGTAAAACTGATATAGCTCATATTATAAACAATTTATAAATATATTACATTACATTTATTATAATTATATTTTACATTATATTTATTATAATTATAACACATTTGCTAATTTTATTATTTCATGCTACAGATATTTACTCTTCTTACATATTTATATCATTTGTTATAGGAAAAGCTCAACCTGAGCAAGAAGTACGCTTAAACACATCGACCGTTCGTATCACTGCCGATTTGCCAGACATGTCGAACAGTCTGGCAAGTAATATAAGTCAGGTAACCGTCGTGACGACGCATCCGCCTGTGTTGGTGGATGCGCCGTCGGCAGCAACAGCGGCGGCGGCGGCGACGACGACGACGCCTCTCTCACGTCGCACTTCTCCGACGTCGGAAGTCGTTATCGTTGCCAACGAGATGAACAAAACGCAGGTAAACGACAATTCTATCGACGACGACGCGTTCCCTAGTCTGGACAGCCTGGAATACACGCCGCAGGAGCAGCCTATTGTACTTACTGACGTGTCTAAGAAAATTGGCAAGAGGCTGGACGAGTCAGAGGTGATCATAGTGAGTCCGATCGTGGAGCTGCAAGATACGAGTCACGTGTCGGTAGTCACCGTCGGCGATGACAGGGAGCAAGTGAAGGACTCGTCGATATCCAAGAAGCACAACGTTATCCGCACCGGTTCGTCTCACAGTGATTTGAGCTCGAACGAGAGATCGAGCCTGAAGAGCGACAGTGGAGACGAAGGCAGCAAGGTGACAGTTGCCAGCGCAGCAGCAATCGACTCGCCGGACGCGGACGATTACGAGAGAAACGCGAAGAAGGTAAACGGACTGATCAAGAACGAGATGCCGCATCACGCCGAGGACAGAATCGTCAAGACGGTCAAGTCGAAAGAGGTCAACGTCAAGGGTTTCGGCAAGGAGAAACGCGTCTCTCCGGACAGCTTCGAGGGTTCCAGGTCTCAGAGCGACTCCAGTTCCATAAGATCACATACGCCGAGCAAGAGCATCGATCGCTCGGACGCCGAGTCCATCTCGACGACGATCAGCCAAGATAGCAGAGAATCGAACAAGGAGAATCGCCTGAATCAGACTCAGCATACGGAGGTCGACGAGGAGGTCGTCCTGCGCCGCAAGCCGGACTACAATCGCGAGGTATCCCGACCGACCAGGACGAAGGAGGACATACAGATGATGAATCTGAAGAAGAAGACGAGGAAGCGCACGAGGAAGTTCGAGATTGACGGCGTAGTTGTGACGACAACGACCTCGAAGGTGATATATGGCGACGACGAGAACGGCAAGGTGTACGACGATCAGATATTCCGGAAGCAAGAACTGCGGGAGCTGAAGATGCTGCAGAAGATGGAGCAGAAGCAATTCCAGGACCTGGCGCAGAAGGCTCAATTCAACAAGGACCAGCAGGAGAAACGTTTCGAGCAGGAACGCCAGCTGTTGGAGCGTAGCGCCGAGGCGGACCTGGAGACTCTCGCCAGGCAGCAGAGACAGCAAATCGAGCGTGCCGAGGCGCAGCAGGAGGTCGACTTGCGACTGGCGTCCAAGAAGATCCGCAGCGAGCAGGAGAGGGAGCTCAAGCAGTTCCGGGAAGGCCTGAAGCAGGAACTGAGACTGCTCAAGCAGGAGATCGACCTAATGCCAAAGGACAAACGAAAGAGTGCGTTCAAGATACGGAAGGAGAAGCTCGAGGCGGAACACGAGGAGCGCGAGAAGCTGTTCCTGGAGAAGCTGAACGAGAGTCACGAGATGTCGTTGAGGCGACTGTCGGACGGTCACCGTGAGAAGATCGCGCTGATGGAGAGGCAATTCCTGCAACAGAAGCAGCAGCTGATGCGCGGCAGGGAGGCGGCGATCTGGGAGCTAGAGGAACGGCAGATACACGAGCGGCAGCAGCTGCTGAAGAGGCAACTCAAGGATGTATTCTTCCTGCAGAGACACCAGATGCTGATACGACACGAGAAGGAGCTCGAGCAGATGAAGAGGATGAACCAGAGGAAGGAGGAGGAGCTGATCAAGCGGCAAACGGTCGAGCGCAGGAATCTGCCGAAGAGGATCCGCAACGAGATGAAAGCGCGCGAGATGATGTTCCGGGAATCGATGAGGATCTCGATGTCGTCGGTGCTTGCGCCAGATCCCGACGCCGAGCGCGAGAAACTGAAAAAGTTCCAAGAGAACGAGAAGAAGAGATACCGTGCGGAGCAGCAGAGATTCGAATTGAAGCATTCCAGACAGCTGGAGGAGGTGCGTGCCCAGAGCGACGCGACGATCAAGGAGCTGGAGCAGTTGCAGAACGAGAAGCGGAAGATGCTGATGGAGCACGAGACGCTCAAGCTGAAGGAGCAGGAGGAGGCTTACGGTAAAGAGCTCCGTGAGTGGAAAGCGCATCTTAAACCCCGCAAGCAGGTAAATACACGAAGCTCGGATGGGTAGCACTATCTCGAGATTTTTTTCCCCCCCTTTTGTCTTATCTTATCAATGTCTCTTGGGTGCAAATATCGATCTTTGACAACGCCTGGTAGTAAACGCCTCGTAATTTTTCTATTTGGTTCAGCAGCAGTTTGTGCTTTTTTTTACTTTCAAAATTTACGTTTCATCTTTTATGCATCTGCAACAGTGTGAGAAACTTAGTCGGAAGATCCGGCGCAAACCGACGCGGGACCGCCAGGATCGCGGGGCCGCAGACGCAATCTCGTTCTATAATTCTCGCAGTAAACATATCCGCTTACGCATCCAGCTAGCGTCGCTTTGCGCGGAGCTTCATCTGCATGACTAATCACATTAATAAAACGAAGTCGTTGCAACAATCGAGATAAAGAGAAAGAGTTCGAAGGAACGAGAGATGCAAGAGTGCGATAGAGAGAGATGTCTCTCTCTATCCATAATACTGATTCGATAGAGAACTCGCGATTAGAGTCGTTTGAACACTCAATAACATTGAACCGAGTCCCGACATGAGTCTGACATAAGCCTTGATCTACTTGTTATAGAAGGTAGAAGCTGATCTGGCGGCTGATATGGAAGCATTGGAAAAGCGCTACCAAGACTATTTGCCTTCTTCTGGTCTTAGTGGTCTCTCTTTTCCCTTTTTCGACTATTCTAAAATCGTAATTACCGACACTTGGCGGAGATCTCCACGCTTACCACGCTCCACTCCTACCTCCCCGTCTTTCACCATACCCAGGGTGTCGCTAAAGATCAACGGGTCGGACTCGGGCACCCTCGTGTCGAACGGCATGTTCCCACGAAGCTACTCCAAACCGGATCTAGTGCCGCCCTCCCGTAGATAGTATCCGCTTAGATCCTTGCTGACGCATCACACGTGCTTAAGGAAGTTTTAAACGCACACAACATGTGCAGAACACCGTGATGCGCGTACGCGTTAACTCTTCTTTATGTCTTGTCGAAGATGTAGAATAACGAGCGCGAGCGCGTACGCGTACACCAGTTCCCAAGTCTTTTCCTGACTTACATGCAAACCCCTTGAGCTTCATGTGTGCCGTATGCATGCAATTGGTATGTACTCTCGTCTTAACAATCTCTACTAACAGTAAAATTTAATAATAGTGCCTAACATTATAATGTAATTTTTTTGCGTCACTGTTTTGAGCCAAACTGCTTATGTACACTAATTCACGGGTAATCAATAACAATAATAATAATAATCTTATCCGCTTGTAACTTGCTTTAATGTTAACGCAATAGTTAATTGGATTTCTATTTATATCAATCGTTGTAGGTGTATGTGTGTATATATTTTTGGATTGAATGCAATATATATTTTTTTTATGCAGTTATCCAGGTAGCTAGTATATAATTTAGAAAATTAATAGATAACTTCTGTACAAAATTTACGCGGCACATGTACGCTCGATGAGAATGTATTATAAAAAACGGTAGATTAATTTATATTTTTTTCACGAATTATCATGAGGATTAGGGAAAAACGCGCGCAGCCAATTAAATTAAACGAGCTTCCTGATATCTCGAATTTAAATTAAACTGAAAACGTTTTGGTTGTGTGAATGTACATATACGTGTATGTATGTTAGTGTCCCCGTTTTCTCTCACTTCCATCCGCAACTGCGCGACTTTCCGTTAATTTGCAGTTAATTAGAAAAAAATCAGAGAGAGAGAGAGTTCAGGAAGATAAACTATTAATTAATTCGAATCTAATGCATATTAATGTAGAATTGGGGTTTAGTATTATCAAGGGGGATTATTAGACAATAGTTGAAATAACACAGCTAAGAAGATTAATGTAATTCGTTGAGTATCTTATTTTTTTTTAGAATCATATGTGTTAGAATTTCACTGTACCACATTGTAGTTCCATCCGTGTAATTTCGGTGTAATTGTAAAAGTCGTAAAAGTATGTCGCTTAATCACGAGCTTAAATATGGCTAAATCTGGAGATAACAGGGTAAGTGTGGTCACCGTGGGCTATGTGTTAGACTTAGTAAAGTAACGCGTAACGTACGGTCTCCTGAAGGGTCCTATACCTATGATCGTCTGATGGCGTCTACGCTAAGCTCGTACATTACAGTATCCTCGCTTAGAAACGCGAAAAAGACCTTATAGAGAAATCCCGATAAAGCTAGAAAGAGATTCCACGAGTTGGATTTCGCGAAGCCGTGTACAAAGTAGCCACAAGGTTAGTCTATAAATATTGTTGTAAAATATTGTGGTCGTGTCCATCACGTGTTTCCTGCAGATATTCTGTAAATACAAGACACGTTCACTTGTTTCGTACGCTTTTTTCTCCGTCTCTTAGATTTAAGCGCTGCCTCATCACTAATCTAGTCACCCGGTTGGAACATAAATTTGTTCGGTTTTTTTTAACAAAATTAATTAGCAGGAATCTGCGTAAAAAAATGTAGCTTGAACAATTGTCCTTTCTCTTCTATGACTTTTGATCATCCTTCAGGCAGTTTGCTAATTTCGACTGTTCTCGAATTTCTGAGCGAAGTAAATTCGTTCGAACAGATTTGTGTTCCAATATTATTATCTAGATTTTAATCTTGTAGAATCTAATACATGATAATAATAATAATAATCATCTAACTTAGATTAATCTTTGTACCGATCGTAATGTCTCTTGCTCGCGTTGCAGAAACTTGAAGAACAGTTCGCGTTACAGTTGGAGGAGCAGGAAGCGATTTACGGGCCCAGTGCAATACCGTTGTGCTTGCCGGCCGATCTTCCCGACCTGACGCACCACACGACCGAGTCGACGCGTAGCTCGTTGTCTTCCGTAAGCGAGGGCTGAGGCGGCGTCCCAAGGAGTTATACGAGAGAACGTGTACATAGCTTTGCGTAACTTCGCATTCAGGCGTCTCCGCAGCGTGCACGTGGGACAGACAATCGGCGTGTCTCCGCGCGCCGATCGTCACCTACGGCTCACGTACGTGTATATATACATATCGCGACACTCGTCCTAGAACTGAATACTTTTTTTCTAGCTGGACGTGGGCGCGTGACTCCGTGTCGTCCGTACGTGTGAATAAATAATCGAGCCACTCGGGAGTAGCGGCGGTGTTTCGAAATCTTTTACTCGTTTGCGATTCTTGGCTGTCGTCGAGACGCGAAGTAACGGCGCGGCGTCGTTGAAGCAGAGAGCACCGTTTAACCGAAATTCAACCGAAACGCAATAATAGCCCGCAATGATACCAGGCTCTCGAATCTGGACGCAGGTACTACTCGGCGAATGCTATACCGAAGAAGCCAGTTCACGTTTGATACTAGAATTATACCTTGTTCGAAATGTGTCTGTATAAATTGTTATATATTTATATACTTTGATAGCGATATGCGCACGCATTGGTACACTTAAATTAATCCGCCCAATACCCAAGACCCGCGGTCTTACCGCGAAACGCGAAAGACATGAAATACTCGGTCGAGGGGTGCCGAGCGCGTCCCTCGCACGTGTTGCCTACGGTGTAAGAACGTTAATCACGTCTGTTAATGCCAATTTAACCGGTAATTACTTTGTAAGGGAGGATAATCCATCGCGACCACGTTGTTATGTATGTACGTATGTTTATAGGGAAGCTGCGTAACGTTTTACAGTTACATACAATCCACAAGCATGGAATGTATATTTTCGACATTTCGTATCTCGAGGAGCCGTAATACCAATTCGGTGGACACGATCGCGGCACCGTTTGGGGACACAAATCGGAAATTTGCAACGTTACGTTTGTTTATACAGTAGCGCGGTAGCGTTAGGCGGCAAGTAATATAAATCGCCCGACTTGTTTTAAATGATTATGATTTTGAGAGAAGAGGTATTACATATACATATATATATATAGTGAAAGAGAGAGAGAGAGAGAATCGCTGGATGTACATGGTAAACGTCATGTAATAATGTTAAGCCGTAGTCACCATGTTCGGTTATATAGTTACGTTATTTATAAAAAAAAGTTTATAGTAGCAACGCGAGTATTCTACTTCAGACAAATATTTTAGTAAATATCGGTAAACTCGAATTACTTTGTTCCTTGATCCTTGCGCTGTTTCTCTCAAATACGTAAAGTGGAAAGCGACAGATTCCCGAATTGTTTACTGTAGATCGTACCATCATCAAAATGCATCGATGTGGCAAACGATTGTAGCATATATTTTCCAAATTTGTAATTGCCTAGAGAACATGTATGTTCGAACACGCGCGCATTTCCTGCGAGGAATTTGTTTATTCAAATTAAAGTGAAATTAAAAAATTCTGAGTACGTAGGAAGGATTTGATGAATTAGATGAATCATAGAAGGAACAAAGTAATCTGGTTTTACAATTGCACTAAAAATCAAAGGATAACACCAAATATACATACATTGTACGTTTGCATGGCTGTGTAGCCTGATGACGTTCTAGAGAATCTCTCTTTAATGCATACTTAAAACGAGCATGCGTGGCTAATGCGAGTTGTAGATAAAGATTACTTGTAAAAAATATCTTTTTTTTTATTGTAAATTACTTCTCGCTACAACGTTAATTAGTTTTGATGTGCAGGATGTCTCCCGAATTTGTTAAACGTCCCCTTCGATCGACCACTTGTTTAATCGCCTCAACATTATTTTTTCTGAAAAGAAAAGATAAAAAGCGGGAGACGCAGTAAAGATGAGACATCCTGCATGTACGTTTCGATTTGTTTCGAGGAGTTTCGTGTACATAGTATTCCGATGAATTGCTTAAGTATCGAGGAACTGTAATCTAGTATGAATATCATGTTGCAATGATTCACTGAGAAACCAGGTTTTCTTTCCTTCATCAATAAATACCGTGTATATCTCGTCTACGTCACTAATCATTAAACAATTCTCTTAACATTACGAACCATTAAGACTCGTTAACGCGACAAGTATTTGAATTTGGATTACTTATCAATAAACAATATTTAATTATTTAGTGCCCTTAAAATAGTTAATAGTCTAATAGTGTAGCGAAACATCATTGAGTAGATAAATTTTTAAACTTTGAATATCCCGCGTTGTTGACCAATCGGCTAGTTTACACTAAACTTTCGAAAATCTTTATTAGTTATTTAGTGAATTTAATAATCACATACGAATGTAACTTTAGCTTGATATCACCATCCTGATTGGCACATTCGTCTCGGTCTGATCAAATCAGGTGCATTCTCGATCGTTCTCTTTCTCCCATCGTGTCATTGGTTCATTGAAAACGCGCCATTCCTCCGAGCGCTTCATGGCACATCTCGTTCATTATTATCCTTCCGGTTAACGCGGCGGCATTACATAGTGGTCGGTGAGTCGCGTGAACGTTAATCGCGTGCAATCGGGCTCAAATGCATGAAAATTGAACGAAATTTTAGATAAATGATAATCTGTAAAACTTGTATTTATACGCCTTAAGTTTATTTTCCATGTATGTAACAACAATTGTGATCGTTCGGCGTTTTTGCATCGAGGTGCTACGCATAACCTAACCTTCGTTGCGTTTTGTTTGAGCCTTGTGCGTAGCCACGCGTCGATCGATATTGTGAACTGTATCGGTGCGAAAATATCGGGAAAAAAATGAGATTGTCACAAGGAACGATTGATCTTCGTTGCAGGATCCGCGAGAATGAAGCGTAACCCACTGGTGACTTCCTCGCGCAGGAAGAACAGGAAGAGGCACTTCACAGCGCCTTCCCACATCAGGCGGCGGCTCATGTCCGCACCTCTGTCCAAGGAACTGCGACAAAAGTACAATGTACGGTCCATGCCGATCCGTAAGGATGATGAAGTGCAGGTGAGTCGATCGTAACTTCAAGGTTTATCATGCCAGTGCAAACAAAATGCTGACGTGCACGTTTTATTGCCATGCACGTTGCCATGTTCATAGTAATATTACTGTTTGCTAAAATGTTTACATATTAATAATTTAATGCGCAAATATACATTTTTTTGCAATTGCGAGCATCATCCGAGTACATAGCAAAATTAGTCTCGCAAGTCAATTGTGTATTTTAATATCTGGAATTATTCGCTACGTTTGCACAAATAAATTTCCATTTTTATAATCAAAGTTTTTGTTTAAAAAAAATATATCAAAATGTTAAGCATGTGTGTCTCATTTTAACTTGTAATTTCCGTTTTAAAGGTAGTACGTGGTCACTACAAGGGCCAACAAGTAGGAAAGGTGGTCCAAGTATACAGGAAGAAGTTTGTCATATATATCGAGCGAATTCAGCGTGAAAAGGCAAACAGTGCCAATGTATACGTTGGTATTGATCCTTCCAAGGTAGGAACATTCAATTATTGAATATGTTGACCGAAAATCATTAATCTAGCCAATATCCATGATGAGACATACCAAATCCATTCTCATAGTATTAGATAAATGGCCTGATTTTGAAACTCTGTGCAGGGTTTTCCTGCACACCAGTTGATAAATCTCGCTTGGTCTAATTAATGCAGAAAATATGGCGCTGACTTCACCCTGCTACTTTTTGATTCTCTGATCTTCGTTTTTGCGCAAATACTGACTGCGATCACGTTATCGTTCCAGACGGTTATTGTTAAGCTGAAAATGGACAAAGATCGTAAGAAGATCATCGATAGGCGAAGCAAGGGCAGGCTGGCCGCGTTGGGCAAGGACAAGGGTAAATATACGGAAGACGTGACGGCCGCTATGGAGACATCGTAAATTTTGCTATTTTATGGTTTATCAGAATAAAATATTAAGAACAAAGCTTCGAAGTGTTTTCTCACAGAAAAAAAGTCCCTTATATATACACATCCTACGCTAAAAATATCAATACGTTGCACATAGTATACAATAATAATATTATTATGTTTCACAAGCGCTATAAATATCTAGATAAAAATATAAATTTATTATATAATTAACCGCACAATATACAATCTCTTGTATATTGTAAAACTCGATCACATTATGGGATAACAAAAGATTCATAGAGTAACTTGCGCTTATAAATAATAAAACGCGAATAATACTTCTTGCTTATTGCTTCGAGATCGCGAGTGCTCGTAATATGTGCAGGAATAAATTGATAATATCTAAGTAGATATTGATCGTCGCCAGGATGTACTCCTCCGGCGAGAGGGTGTGCATTATCGCTTGCGTGTCGAAGATTATGAACAGGCAGAACAATAACGCGCCTCCAATGCTCATAGCGAGCTCTAGTGCAGTGCTCTGGACGAAGATCTGTATTAAGCCGCCAATCAGGAGGCACCAAAGTCCGATGAATAATCTGCAAATTAAAAGCAACGCAAATAATTACAACTGTTTAAAGGAAATAGTAAAAAAATCTATATTTAACAAATCAGGAAATTCGACAAACAAATTCCACGCTCACAAAATCGTACATGTACATAGAAAAAAAAGGTATACTCACCCGAATCCTAGGAATGAAAAGTCACGCTTGGTCTGGAAGGTGTAAGCCGTCAAGCCGAGCAAAACAGTCAACGTTATAAACAGAGCTTCCAGGACTAACGCGGTGTCGTACATGGACACTACGACCCCCACAGTGTAAGCTTGCACAAGAGTCTAAAAAATTTTCCAAATTTTTACAGTTACATACACAATGAAACGGCAAAGAACGAAAAATAAAACGGTGAATTCTGTGCCGTACTTACAAATGCACACAAAAGGACTAGATTGGCAGGATGATCCCGCCTCTTGATCAGCAAACCGACCAGGATTCCCATCGTCATGAAGAATGCTAGACCTATAGTCCATGGGCTGAATAAACAATAAACGAGTGATATATTGGACAATATTTTAAGAGAAATTGCAGCACATTTGCCTAAAAGCAGATGTCTTACTTGTTTTGTACATATAATTTCACAGTTGAGCTCATCATGAATACCGCACCCACTACAACCGTCATCAACAGTTGAATGCTCAACAAACCATATACCTTCCGCAAGAAACCTGCAAAAAGCACAATCTCAGCAATATTATGAGTATAAACTTGCCGAGATGCACTGTGTTCTGTTTACTGCTGGCAATAGCAAAATCATTCTGTCAAACAATGCCAGAGTGTCAAAATGGAACAAAAAAATTCTGTCAGCACTGAGAGTATAATAATAATAATAATAAATATTATTATTATAATGGAGAACACAGCTAAAATCTTTTTAAATTATTGCAGATACATTTTATAATAATACAATGCTACAATATTATGTCATAAGATTCTGCGATTCTGGACAACAAGAAACATATGTCAATCTGGAACTTTGCAATATTGTACAATACAATTACCCATTCGTATGTTGATGTCCGCATTATGCACATTGTTTCTGTACGCAAAATCATTTTGTATTTCGTGATCGTCCCGTTCCTTGCCGCCTCGTTCTACATCTTCCTCGAGCAATATCAACGGTACAGTAGCCATTTTTATGCTTCTGAATAAACAATTTGGAGCAATATTAGCAAACTGGATAATTTGTGTGAAGGAAGTTACGACTGCATTTCACGTGCCACACATATGAAGTTCTACTAAGAGAAGAAAAGCAAATAATCGACAGTATTACGTATAATCGCTTCTACGATATCTTATCGTCGCGTGACAATATTTATGACAAACGGCGAAGTGACAGCCATGTCTGAAATATTCACAAAACGACAATTGCATATGATTACTTGACAAAATTGGGAAAACGTACTTTCACTCTGTTCTGATGGTCCTCAAGATGGAATTTAAATAATCAAGTTCGATATACGTGATGTTTCAATAAACATCAATTACTTGACATCGTTGCTGTACGCAACTTGATCGAAGAAACAGATGTGCAAACGTCTTTCATAAAAATTATCTGTCTGATAAAGCGCCATCTAAACCGCGGTGCATACAGTAGCGCAACTGCGCGACGTATTGGAAGCATTTTTGACGCGATGTTGCCAGATTTTGTCGAATCAAGTTTTTGCTTCGTCAAATTCTGCCAGATCTTTCCGAATCTTTTAGGCCGGATCTACAATAGGTGTAGTAAGTTTTTAAGCCGTAAGAAATTGACCAATCTCAGTGGAATATAAAGAGAAAGATCGACTGTGATTGATCAATTTCTTACGGCTTGAGGCTTACTACACCTATTGTAAACCCGGACTTAAGAATCATCAGGGGTGCGTTCCAAAACTCTAATGTAATAGACCCCCTATCTCGTTCTTGTTAGAGAACCTCAAGTAAGAGTATGGACATCGTGGATCGAAAATGGCGTTCGTTTGTCACTAATATGGTCACTATCTATGAGGAGTATACAATATAACCTTCCTTACTTTAGGGTTAAAAATATTAGTGTAAGAAAGTAAGTTTTTTTTATCCCACCAACCAAACCGCTCACAAAGAGTCCTGGAACTAAAAGGCGCATTACGTCAGGACTCTCCGCCGGTTCCACGCTCCCGGCTAAAAAGGATGATTTTGTACGACCTACGTCCCCCTGTGGGCCCCTGCCCCCAGGAGGTTCGGCCACCACCCCCCACCCAGACTGCGCTCGTCCAATAAAAATGCCGTGCATCCCTGTCGAGACCGGGTAGAATGCCCCACGAGTCATGTTGCCGAGTCGGTGAAACTAAAACCGCGCCCGAGAGGATGGAAGAGTAGAAGACCCGCGACGGTAAGGCACCGGGGCGGGTGATGAGGGTAGGAGACCGACCCGCGGCGGTAAGGCACCGGGGCGGGTGATGAGGGTAGGAGACCGACCCGCGGCGGTAAGGCACTGGGGCGGCTGATAAGGGTAGGAGACCGACCCGCGGCGGTAAGGCACCGGGGCGGCTGATAAGGGTAGGAGCAAATACACATAATTTTACGTTGCAAACAAAATTAACAAATCTCTTTCTAAATAGATTAATATTAAAATTTCAACAGGAAAAATAGTACAATACGAGATTTATTATGGTACAATGAATTGTTCCATATATATTCTTTATGATTAAGATAGTAAAATATATGAATACGGATAATATATGAAAAGATCTATAGGGAATTTAATTGTGTAGAAGCAATCAAAATAAAGAAAGTGTACCAACACAAAACAGAACTGCATAAAACTATCACACACAAAATTCCCTATGAATTAGCGCTTCGGTGGAAACTGGTGGAACTAAAGCCTTCGGCAGCCAGCGCGACGCGGTTCGCGATGCGCGATATGCGACGTGCGATATCCAATGAGCGTACAGCTTTTCCATAAACACTGTACGCTCATTGGATATCGCACGTCGCGTATCGCGCATCGCGAACCGCGTCGCGCTGGCTGCCGAAGGCTTTAGTTCCACCAGTTTCCACCGAAGCGCTAATTCATAGGGAATTTTGTGTGTGATAGTTTTATGCAGTTCTGTTTTGTGTTGGTACACTTTCTTTATTTTGATTGCTTCTACATAATTAAATTCCCTATAGATCTTTTCATATATTATCCGTTAGTTCAAAATTCCCTAATAAATGACCAATAACATTATGTAAGTATTAGTAACATTTTGTCCTTCGGATCTTATGGGCATACATGGATGAAATTACTGTAAATTCGTCCTGTAATATTTAGTTATTTATCGTCTTTTCTTTTTATCGTTAGGAGGATTGAAGTGTTGAGCTAAGAACCATCAAGTAGTTTGTCGAATCTGCGCCAGTTCACTTCAGTTAACTTTGGCTTAGATTTTTATACACATATTCATGTAGCTTCTCTTTCTGCCTTAACGGATTAGCTATGGGACCAGCGAAATAATTACAAGGCAAGTAGTGAGATCGGTTATCCCGACCGTTCCTTCTTTCGAAGGAAAATGCGGCGCCTAAGGTTTCCTTAGTTACTATTTTCAAGAGAAATGGAAATACCCATCCGCATATACGTTTCACTCCTGAATAAACCAAAACTGTCATGAATTACGCGAAAGGAATTGTCGAACGAAAAATTGTCTTTCTCATGATGAAGATATATCGTAAGATATATCGATCACGATTAGTAATCATAGATGAATCAGCGAAGACATCGCACAATCATACCGTTATTCATGACAGATAAAAGTTACATGTGATAACTGTCAATATGTTACTATTTGACAGGAGATCGTCGAGAACGGTTTAAATAACGTCGGGTTATGGTCGTGCAATTAAGTGACGATAAAGTGCGAACTTACATCTGAAAGAAGAATGGAAATGGAGGTGATATGCATTTCTTCTGACGATGAGTCAACGTCGCAAAAGGTACCCATTTTAAAATAAGTATTTCGTAAAGGTAGCATTCTGAGTCGAGAAGAAGTATAACGGGTCTTGAAAAGAAAAATAACTTTACGTAATATTAAAATACATGGCACATGAATACGTGTTAACGTGAATGCGTGATTGTGAAATTCAATGTTTCCAGGAGAACAAGAACAACCGGTTTGTACCTGCTCCTACAGTGATCTGTAAGACCTCAAGTGTTCAGAAGGTGGAGATATTGTCCAGCGATGAGGACAAAGCAGAAGGGAACAAGCTAAAACGGAAAATATCGCAGGTAAATAAAGGAGAGACTTGCAATAATAACATAGAGAAGAGAAAGAAGTTGAGTACGAGTCAGGATACGTGCAAAGTGCCGAACAAGAGGCCCGTATCTGCCAGTATCTCAAACTCTGTATCGGATGGCGTTACGCAACTGAGTAATAACCACCAGGAGATGACTGTGAAGAAACCAAAGTTGATCGTGAAGGAGAAGAAGAAGATATCTTACGTCGAGCATGATATATTTCCACTGTTCATAAGCCTGTGTCTGCAGAAGAGCCAGAATGGCAACGAGAAGGAAGACATGGAGAAGATTGTTACTAGGCTTAAGCGTCACTACGAGGACATGGATCCAGTTTACGCCAATTCAAAGAGCTTCACCTCGTTCCTAAACGAGAAGCGTGAAGCCATGGCGAAGGACATCAGTAAAACGTACGTGTACATAGGGGAGGTGATGAGCCAGATAAAGAGCAAGAAGTCACAGGCACTGCCACAGAATAGCGAACACTACGACGCGGTTCCTTCCACGTCTTACGCCACGTCGAACCATGCGGTTAATAACGCGGTAGAGGACGCGTCCTCGGACGATGAGGACGATAACGAGGGCGCCGGGAGCCCTCGGACAAGAAGGAAGATCAAGCAAGTACAGAACGCTATGGCAAAGTGCGAGAAAAGGATAAAGAAACTGGAGGAGACGGAGGTCGACTTTGAGACCGAGAACGACAGTACTTACATACAAGTGGAAAGGTGGAAGCGGAGAATGGTGGAGTTGTTTAATAAACTGTGCGAGTTAACGGGGGACAATGCTGACGCGGGCCGTGCATACCTGCGCCCCAAACACTTCAGCACAACCCGCATCGTCGCAGTGGATCAAGCGATAACGAATTTCATCAACGCCAAGATCACCTCGCGGAATAACATGAAAAAGATAGGCACCCTTAGGAACGACCTGATATTTCCGGATTACAAGGACATCCTGAGCTGCGTCAATAGGTGCAATGGCAAGAAAAACTTGGGCTTAGACGAAAAAAAGCAAAGGCAAATGGGTAAGCCGCTTATATTACAAGGGTGAGTCAAAAATTATCCGTCAAAAAATGATGTATTTGTCTTTCTAAAAGTTGATTAAAATAAATTCTACAGCCAGAGTGCGGATAATTTTTGACTCGCCCTCGTATTTACGAGTTGTATTTGCGAGCATTCATGTATGTGTGTGTGTGTACGAATTGTGAACTACATCCTCGTGTATCTAATTGTCACAATCGTATTTATTACAGCGAAAAAAGCGTTTTTAGAATTAGGGGAGTATCTACAGCGAGCAAGACACAATGATTATTGGGACACATTTTCCTTGTTTCTGGAGGACGCGGAAGAAGACCCGGCAATGAAAGACCAGGATTTAGCGAGGAAACTAACTGAGAGTCGCGCCGAGGGTGACAAAAGATTGTCTGCCGTGTTCGAAAAATATACAAAGAAGCAAGAAGAAATGAAGGAGCAAAACGAAACGATGTCGGAGGAAGATGAAGAGGAGGACGAAGAGGAGGAGGAGGAGGAGGAGGAGGAAGAAGAGAGTATTATAGATGACGAAGATAAGAATAAGGATCACCTGTCTATATACAGTATGAGCGACGACGAGAACGATGACGAGAAAAATGTAGATAAAACGCTTAAGGAAAACGGACCGACGGCAGAGAAGAGTAAAAATGGCACGAGTCTCGTAACTGACGATCGGAATACAGGTCAGAGTTCAAATCGGAAGACGGACAGGGTTGGCCCAAGTGTAAGTA
The DNA here is from genome assembly GCF_003672135.1 of Ooceraea biroi. NCBI lineage: Eukaryota > Metazoa > Arthropoda > Insecta > Hymenoptera > Formicidae > Ooceraea > Ooceraea biroi. The sequence continues at coordinate 16,117,804 of NC_039506.1, read as the reverse complement.
CGCCGAAGACGTCGCAGAAGGAATGTAACAGAAAGGTAACGATAGAGACTTCCGTGAGGGAAAGCAAAACGACGATGTCCGAGAATGGGCATAAATTAGCGAGCGAGAGGGCGACACGCGAGCAGGACGATGCCGCAACAACGATGAGAAACGTCTACGCAGGCACAAAAAAGCAGAATGACGTCGTCTCGTTACCATCCTCTTCTGCCGCGGCCAACTGCGCGAGTAACATTAGTAGCGTTGAAGGTTTGTGTGAACTTAAGTGATTCACATAGATAGCTAACAAGTATATGTCACGCACACATTTATGTATATACCTCTATGTTGTAGAAGATCTAAACGAGGTGATAACGGAAGAGATAACAGATCCCGTAACAGAGACTGTCGAGGAGCAGCTAGCGGACGTAACTGATCCAGCGGAGTCGAGAACGGAGGAGACTGCGCCGCAAACGAAGACGCAGTGCCGGGCGAAAGCGATAACGGAAAATAAGATTGGAGATACAGCGAGAGACGAGACGGAAATGATATTGGAGGACGTGATGGAGGTGATAGAAGCGGACATGATGGACACAACGTGCGGGAACGTTGTCGTATCCGCAGATAAACAGCTGGAAGAGGAGAAGTCGAAAAAGCCTTGCTTTCTGCGAGTGTGTTCGTTCGCTAAACCGCCCACGACCTGGGAAGATACCCGGCACAAAGGAGATAAGTCCGCCGGTCAACCGAGTGCTCAACCAAAGGTAACGAACCGAACCAAAGATGTGATCGATCTGACTAACGAGACCGCGACGACGACCGTGACGACGACTGCGACGACGACCGCGACCGCGACAACAGGGACTACGATGATGACAACAACAAACGTGACCAAGTCGGTGCCCATCACGCTCACCAAGTACGGTCTAAAAATTGGAGATCGCGTACTGCCGGTGCTGAAACAGACAGTGCTGATACCGTCGGGGCGAAACATAATCAATGTTCAGAATATCACGAACAATTATCTGAACGTGAACAAACGAACGGGACAGATCGTCGCGCCTGTGCGCGACGCTCGCGGTTCCATGATAATTCGACTGCCGTCCGTTCAGAGTGTCGCGAATCAGCAGAGCCAGGTGCAGAACCAGGTGAACGCCGTCGTTGCGAAAAACGAAGTGCCCTTGAAAGCAAACGACACGATAGTGCGAATTATTCAGCCGAAGCCGCTAAATATTCTGCCCAAGAAACCGACAGTGCAACCTGTCGGTGACCAAACCGACACGAGTCCAGCGACGATGAAGCTCAAATGACTCGAACATACGACGAGGAGCGTTCTTCTAGATCATTGTTACGTAAAACCGAGTTGATCGATCTGGATGTTATATATAAAATGTTTCATATGTATACAAAGTGTTTCTAGCTTGAACTCAAATGTATTGATATTGAATTATAATTCTTAATAAATTTTTTTAGTAAATCGGACTGTACTTTATGCGAGTACAAAGTAAAATCTTCGTGATAGAGACGAGATTTTTGTTGATTTTGCTTAATGAACGCTCGCGTCGGGTCGGAGACACTGCAATATCATCTTGGCGAGACGGTAATTTGGATCCAGAAAGTTTTCCACTATGTTGAAATGATCAATCTCTCGAAGCAGGAGGTATTCCACATTATCCACCATGGAAATGATTTTCTGTAACGGCGAACATAAGTTTATAGTTATGTATTTATTAATATTTATTAATTACTTGAAACTGTAATCACAGCTATAATAATTGTAATGTTCAACTTTGCAAGTTTAATTCAATAATTGAAGTTGTAATTACCAAAGTTGTAATTAATATATATATACAATAATATTTTTCGAGCAGATAATAAAATTTTATAATAGCTATATATAAAATTTTTCATCAATTGAAGCTGTTAATTAAAACTATAGTAACATTATTGCACCTATACATTAATAATTTTCTGAAACTACAATGTAAGTTTCATAGCTATAAGTTATACTGATATACTTGACGGAAAATTCAATTAACTATACCTGAGCGTATTCGCGTGACTCATTCACGAATACTGGGGAATCGCATTCACCCACGGTCACGGTAACTTTCAAGCCATGAATCTGACGGTCTCCCGCTTCATTGAGCTTAGACAAACTCAGTGTTTTAATTTCCTCCCTAAAACACGGTCATATTCAATCGAAAGACGTACGTACGACTAAAAAGATTCTTTAGAGATGTATCAAGCGCTTACTCGGTGAGCTTAAGGGCCTCTCCACCTTGGATATCAGTTAAAGGCGCTATATTGTAGATTCCGCCAATAAGTACGATTTCTTTTAACAACGCAAGATGCCCCTGCCGTGTCATACGATTGATCCAATCGTTATCGTGCAAGAGAGCTGCAGCTAGATGCGCTCCGGCGCTGTGCCCGGCGATGCATACGGATCTACGTTGCGGAAATAATTAAACATTCAAAACGGAATCTAGTATTTTTTGGAAAACTAATACTCTGTATTCGATAATATTGAATTGACAATTGATAAAAGATTGAATTGAATATTAAACTAAAACGTTGAACAACATACTTGGAGCCTGAATCAGCTGCGTACTTTAATATTTGCGCAATAGCCGATTTGATCTGCGCTACTATGTCCGCAAGCTTGACTGAAACAAGAAGAAAGCTTTGTATGTTTTATCATACCATTTTAATAAATAATTCTTTTTAATGCGATTTTATATCTCGCATAATAGAAACATTTTTGTTGTTTAGAAACAGAACATTCCTGCGTCCAAGTTCCTCAAGTTCTACATTTCAAATAGACTTTAATGATTTTATGGGGCAATAATTAGTCAGCTAGTTGTGGGTATGACGACAGTCTTACGGAATCTAGATTGATCAACAATGAATAATCTACGTCAGTACTGATGACTTCCGGATAGATACCGCGTTCCATGAATAATCTAGATTAAGCAAGACTGCAGTATGCATGACATGCAGCAATTAATATAATTTTTATTATCTCACCTTTCGGGCACAAATCATAGCCGACTGTTATTACTTTGATCTTATTTTTGACGAACAAGGGTACCGAGAATCCAGTGAGATCTTTGCTGAATTCCTGCCAATATCCGCCGTGGATGAACACAAATATCGGTGCATCTAAAGCGAACAATTACATTACGAAAATGTAAAATGTAAATAACATTTTACATTTTCGTAATGCGATAACTAAATGTTAGCAACGCAAATAGCATATAATGTATTATGTATATATAAGCGATTGTCATTCGCATTGAAGAATATTTGTAACGTCTAGATATAATCTAAACTTGGAAACGATTATTCTGAACACAAAAGTGGATCCTGCAATTTCTTTAGAGTTAGTCGGCGAACGTGAACTTTGTTATATTTATCTCTTCTTCTTTTTTCGTCGTATTCTTCGTTAATTTAATAATTGCTACTTTTATATATACCTTTTGGTAAATCAACGCCATACACGTCGTACTTTGCGCACTCCGTAGGACCGTACGGCACATTGAGTTCGCATTTAATGTCCTTCCGTGCCTTTTCCGTAACTGCAATGAACAAATACAGTTACATTTATTAAATTCTTGTCACAGTATTTGGCAAACGTAATGTAACTCAATATTTTGATCTTTGTCTTGCAATCTGAAAAATTGAGTTACAAAATTTATCACAACGAAGACAATTATTAAGTTTATTAAGTTTATATTATATTATAAGCTTAACCATCGCTTTAAAAATTCATCAAGGAAAATAAAAATGAAGAATATAGAATTTACATTGTACAAAAATATAGCTCATTGTAATAAGTAGATTGATAATTTAGCAGAAGAAATTCAAGATTTGAAGATACAAAAACTTTAATTTTAATTTTACTTTAACTTTAATTTTAATTTTACCCTCTGCACAGAACTTGAAGAATCGCTCAAGCAGCTCGTCAGATCCATACCGCTTGCTCCATTCGCTCGGAGTGTACAACCGTTCCTTCTCCTTGAAGATTCAAATAGATGTTATAACAACTCTCATCCCAAGTCTCTTCAGCAAGACTCAAGAAGCAACATTGTCATCACGTTGGGTCTAATACATGTATATACGTACAGACAGAGCCATCCTCTTGGTTGGCCAAGACTCTTCAGAGATGCAGTTAGATATCTTCGCGTTGCAATTCACGGCGACGCCCGTCAGAAACTGTTGTCTCCTTCAGGGACACATGCACCTTTCCAGCGCAGCTGTTGCGTGTGTAAAACGTCACGTGTGGAACGTTGCGGTTTCAAGTATGTCCGCTCCAACGTGCAAGCGAGAGAAGGCGGAGCTGCTGACTGGCTACTGTGACACACGTACAATATCAATCTCTTCGTTATCTCTATTTCTTCTTTTCTTTACTTAGTATCGCTGCGGTTTCTTCGTCTCCAATCTTGCAGACCGAAATCGACTGTCTCAAACTACGCGGCGAAACAAACGTGCAATTCCGCCGCGAGACGGTCACTTTTCTTATCTGAAAAATACATAAAAGTGCCAGTAAGTCGCACGACTCGAGTTTGCATGTTAATGATTGTGCAAAATGGCGATTACGCGTCGCGCACTATCTCTATTGAGACACACCGACAGATTTTAATACTATATTTAGCGACTCCACTGCTCCCGGCGAAGCCAATCAAGTCGCGACTCGAGAGCGAACGTTAAGAGTTCCAAGCGGCACTCGTATTCTCAGCCACAAGGCTCCCATGCCTCTCATAATTAATTATATTTCACCCGTGTGAAAAGCCGTGATGCTCATCAGTTTTATTATCGGACCAATGTCGGAGTAAAGAGATTTACTCCAAGAGTGCGTAAAATTTTAGAAATGCGCGCTTGTGCTGTAGTAACTCGCGACGCTGCACCAATTGCATATGTTATCTCGAATAAATGCTTTGTTAGTCGATAAGTCGTTTACAACATCAAGTAACAAGATATTTCTTATCATACATAAAATGTCAAGTAAAAAGAAGGCGGGACCAGAATATGCATAAGACGACAAATAACAAAATGCCGAACGAATAATAAATGGAGTTAGATAAAAGCAGAAATAAAAAGTGTAACAAATAGCTTCTTACGCGGAGAAAGTATGTAGTATCATGCATGTAGTTTTATATTATATTGCACGTTTTAGCTAGGAATAGTAATTGCTCATATTAAAAAGCTGGAAAAAAGCGACGACTGTTCACGGTTGTCTGTGAGCGAGCATGCGCCGATCTCGCTTCGAGATTATTCCGTTACTGATTCTGCTACTAATTGCCAGCCTCTCAGAAAAGGCCGCGCAGCCTTCGTACTTGATGACAGTCGAGTTACAATAATTACGTTCTCGTTATCGCGGCGGAACAAATTCCGCCGGCCGCCCGCCCACCGCGGAGACCTCCTCGTAATTCAACATTAAGCGCATATCCGTATCTGGCTCCTATCATCAGTCGCAAAAGTCAGTTGTGTGTCAGGATCGCTCGTCCGTGATCTCCTCGAGGTCTCGTCGTACATCGGGATCTCGTTTTGCTATCTATGACGTATCGTCATTGACGTGTGTCGCAAGCGAGCAGGCAGGAACTTTGCATGCCATCAGAATGCAGATGCAATCTGGCGTATATATTATTCATATTATTCATATTATTGCAGGCAAAATTGATCCTTCACGGAGAGACGCGCTTGCGTCTACATATAGGTACACATGTACGCTTAATAAAAATTATTAACAACTCTGCAGCGGCGCAATAAAGTAAATCCTTATCAAGGATGCATCGAAGATTGTGAAGAAATCAGGAAACTGAGGCTGGGATCGTAGGGTGAAGCTTGTAATTTCGCAGTGTACTTCGTTGATGTAAATTGCATGTGAAATTCCTAATGCGGGCGGAATATCCTGATATCTACCGGACGTTTACACGAAGAACGTTGTGCACGCTTAGTAAAGACTATTAACAATCCTGCAAGGCGAAATAAAGCGAATCCTCTCGAGGATGCATCGAGGATCATGCGGAAACCGGGGAACAAAGGGGAAACGAAAGGGAATGAGGACCCAAATGGAAGCGAAATGAGAATAGGATCGCAGGGTGAATTTTGTAATTTCGCGGTGCGTTTCGTTGATGTAAATTTCGGGCGGAATTCGTTCCCTGCGGTTTATCGGACGGTCACACGAGGAGAACGCGAACGCGTCTCATTGTGTGCGGAGGTAACGAGAGAGGACCGCGGGAGGGACCATGCGAGGTTGCGGAGGTGGAAAACCAGAAAAACCGGCCCTCTTCGCTTTCTCTCCCTCTTACCTTTCTCTCCGTCCGATCTGGGGAACGAGACCCGATGGTCTTCCACCCGACCCGGTCACACGAGAGAGAGAGAGAAGGAGAGAGACGTTACAGGTACCCGCACCAGCTGATGTATCGAGAATCGTGCGGCGTCGACGCCTACCCGCACGGACCGCAGGTAAGAGAAACCCATCGTACAGTCAAAAATTCTTCGGCTGATTCATAGGAATGCTCGGCTGGCCGATATTGCGACCGAACTCTGTGCCTGGCGTTGTCGAAATTCCACTGGAATACGAGAATCCGAGGAAACGATCCGTTTTCATTTGAGGGAGTTTAAATGTCCCACGAGGAGACACCGGGAAACGGAGGGTCGCAAAAATGCGTTCATTTTCAAGCATGAAGAAATATTGCGGAAATGCATTTCGCAATCCAACGCTCGCAACGAACAAAGAGTGATTTTGTATCTTGCGCACGTTACGAATATAATATATATAATCTAATATTACAATAATGTAATATAACATAATAATCTTTATATAATATAATGTAAAATGCATAATATAAAAGCAAGAAGAAAAGAAGAGAATAGTAAACACTCTATAAGTTGGCAAATATTTTCGCTTGTAAATTGAATTCTTAAGACCGGCGGGCGTTTTACAAACTCATTAAAATCGCACGCTGTTCGTTTCGAATTTGCAAGCAACTTCAGCGTCCACAAGACATAAACGCGTCTCACGACAGAAATATTCATCGAACAGACCTATTAGCGTAACAGGCAGTGTAGAATTTGAATGTAGCATGTTAACTACGTTAACAGGAGTTTGTGGTACCTGGCCGCGGCGACTTCTTCTTGGGATGAACGCGACTCTCGATGATTCTGGCACGTTGGAATGCCAGGAAGATCACCGACCTCGAATTTTGACGGGGCCCATGGCGGTGCTTCGTGAGCTGAGCTGATTAGATTAACGCTGTTATCGCAGACGAAGCATCCTCCGATTCTCCAGCAACTGAAGAAAATGGAAATGAAGCTAACGAGTCGAAGAAAACTCAGCATGTCGTATCCGAAGATTAGTACTCGAAGACGAGAGATGAATTATTTAACAGTTCGAAATATTCCAATAATAATATTTGAATATACTACCGAGGAAGCTTGTTTAGCAACCTGACAATATTTAGTCACCGCAATATTTCTGCACGCATGCTAAGAATGTTGAGAAAACCATTGCAATCACCTTTCGCAACGAGAAAGTTAAGTGATGATGATTGCATCGATAATTATGTCGATAAGACATAAGGAAAATACAATTAAGATTATTTATTTGAAGCAGTAATAACTGAAAGAGGGAGACAAAGTGTCGACATATTGAGAAATGCAACGAAAGAAGAAAGTTCATAGTTTCTTTTGTTTAGTATAACATTCCAAGACGATTATCACATATACGTATAAATCTTTATTCAACCATGTGGATCCCTTTTGTTTCACTACCATTCATCATTACCATTAGCTTCATCTCTTCAGAAAATTTTTCATAAAATTTTTTCATAATAAAGAAGATCAAATAACGTTACGAGCTGTTGTTACAATCCAATACTGACATGATGCGTGATGCAAAATCTGAAAAAGATCTACAAGATTGGGGAGAACGGGTTTTTATTAATGTGACAATCGCTACCCGTTTGACACGTAAGATTCTCGCTTCGTTCCTCTCTTGTAGAGATCAGAGCAATGCCAATTGAGTCCAAATCGTATCTTTCATTAACGCAGACACGAAGGCGTGTTACACGTTACAAAATAGCCGGCGGATTCTTGTAGCTCGCCTTGATGGCCCTTCTCGGCTTACACGCGCCTTACCGCGCCGGCCCCCTCGTGCAGCGAGGAATCAGCCGGGCGATGGGTTAATTTATTTGACCCACCGAGTATGCTCGACGGCAATTAGTGCTGAGCCCGACGTTGAATGGATATCCTTTTACACGCGTCGCGTCCAAGACAGCGACAGAAATATGCGCGCGACCGTGACACTACATGAGCAAGACAAAAGCAAATGCATCAGGACCTCTCTTAACTCGACCTATTTATAGCGAGGTGTACGGTGGCTGCGAGAGCCGATAAAGCAAGCGAATCAAGATAGGATAATAATTCGTATATATACGACGGCGGATAATAGCGTAGTCATGTTTCAATTGCGCCTCCGATCGGAATAGTCCGTGTCGGAAAATACGAAATTAAAACCGACTTAAACCTAATTGAAAGATGATTATAGTGTATTGTTGTGTATATTGCCGCAGGATAATTGTAAATAATTATATAATAATTAAAAGCAATATAGTTAAATAATAATTATATAAAAATTATAAAGTAATATAATTACATAATAATTAGATAATAATTAAAAAGTAATATAATTAAATAATAATTATATAATAATTAAAAGATATTATAATTATTTAAATTAATTTTTTTGAGATATTGTAAAATTATTCAAATTTTTCCTTATTCTTGCTGTAAAAAACGAAAATTGAATAACATTTCATCATATTTAATTAATGTGAAATATTAATTCACGAAGTATAATCCCCGCTTTTCCTCTCGTTGAGAAACAAGCAGCTCTTTGAACGTTTGAAACTCATTTATTACAATAAAACGAAAATGGAAAATTAATGTTCGTGCTTCTTGTTTACATTAGAAAAGATGATTAGAGAAGAGAAATATTAGTTGTAAAAGTTTGCCTTATCTGCTTAACTCTATCAAATAATCGAATAATGGGAATGGCGCGCTAACGTGCATACCGATATAATGAATAATTGACTCATGAGAAACATGACTAAGCACAAATATGATCAATGATTTCTCTGAATAACGTAAATGGCGAATGCCATAAACCTTTACCGCGGATTTTATATTTAAAACGTCATTAGAGAAACGTTTAGTCGTTTCAACGCGGAATAAAAAATAAAATTATATAATTTAATTTCTTAGAAGGTTCACATTAAATAACACACAAATGGCACAAAGCCTTTCTCAAGCTTTCACCTGAGAATATTGCTTTTGATGCTATATTTGTTACAATATTATATTTCCTTTTATCAGTAAAACCAATTAAATTTTGTTAAGCCGTTACTTCAATGTGCTCATAATTCTTTAATTAAGATAAAAAAAATGGAAAAAAATTTACTTCGATCCTGCCAGGATTCGAACCTGGAATCTTCTGATCCGTAGTCAGACGCGTTATCCGTTGCGCCACAGGACCGGCCTTGATTGTATACCTTTTATGACAAGTACATATAGAGTACATATTTATTCACATTCATCATTTTTTAAATTACAAAACGTGAGATGATTACACTCATCCTGGCAATTATAACAAATCCGATGAAGATCTTGTGATTCGAGTTCGTTTAGAGTGTGTTATGAGCTTTGAACCATGTAAAATAGTCACAGGATCGTGTGCACTTGCTCTATAACGTGGGAGAACATTGATAGAGTTTTCATCTGAGAAACACAGAAAGCAAAATTGTGAATTTTTATTAAGAATAGATTCAGAAAAATAGAGTTGGATGTTCCTTGAAGTTTCATCCGAGTCACAAGCACGTCTAAAATCAGTACTGACTGGGGCTTGACCGTGTTAAAACCGTGATATCGGATTTGTTATCTCTTTGGAAAAACTTGAATGTCTATTATCAATAAACACGTAATTCCGCAGATAAAAGACATAATTTACGTTATCTACGCGTGCACGTATTGTGCGATTAATAAATATCGTCACTTTCGATATCCGCGATATCAGTGCTCGATCGCAATTACAACTGTGTCAGTTACGTGTCGTAAAGAGGTGATAAAAACAGCTTAAACAAGAGTTAGAAGAATTCTGTAGATATCAGATTATTTCAGAGATATCAGCCCGCGTTGAAAAAGAAAGAATAAATCATGTTCCCTATTGTATCACGCGTTATTCTTTCGGGAGAACCGTTTCTTTAACAATACTTTTTACAAACTTCACAATTTTAAATTTCATGTGTTTATGTAATCATTAAAAATTCACATTACACTGACAAGCAAATATTGAAGAAAAATATTGCTGTACAAAATGAAATGCTCGACTAAAATGCTCTCGATATAAATCATAAAAACGAAAACTCTCTTTTTAATAGTTCGCTTTACGTGCATACTTACCCATAGTTATTGTCACAAATAATATCCATATATAAATACTGTCAGCACTACACAATTACACTCAAAGTCGACGAACTTTTTAAGTCAACAATCGAGATTTGCCACTCGACGACATCTCGCTCCTAACAAATCGCGCCATAAATTATGGCGGTGTTTGAATCAGTTTCGTAATTTGAATCTCGCTTCGCGATTGGTCGATCGACATTTCCACTAGTCTATGATCGAAAAAACGGTCTAAGGGCTTGGACACAAGGCATAAGTGCACACAGGAGCACTTATGCCTTGTGTCCATGATGCTCAGAAATCGGTCTGATCTCGATCCGAGAAATGTGTTATGGTAGTTTAGTGCGACATAAGCGTTTTTCGATGATTAGAAGAAAAAAATACATAAATAGAAAAAAATAATAATAAAATAGTATTATTAAAAAAAAATTAAATATATATTAAATTAAATTAAATTTAATATTTTGTTTTCTCTTTTTTTTCTTCCCGCGTTACAGTACTACGCAGTTATATCATGCATGATTTGTAAGGATAAAATACAATTCCAGCATCGTCGTGTGTTAACGACAGAAGAAATATATTTAAACTACATGCTCGGGCAAACAAAATGACAGAAAGAATTATGGACAAAAAGGAAAAAGATAAAAAGATGCGTAGGGAAAGATATAATCAACTGTCTCTTCCGCTATGCAACGACATTAAATGTTAATGATCGCTTGGAGCAGCCTAGCGACGTCATTACTGATTCACGAGTACCATCATTAACAATGTACGGAACATTTACGTTTCTTCCGAGATCTCTATAATTTCAGCGTGTTACGGAGTATGACAGAGAAGTAAGCATTTCTAATAAAAACATCTGCGAAGTAACTCGGGATTATGGATATACTGCCATTGAATTTTCGAGTTTTATGGTTCTGCGGCGCATGGAACGAGCGAAGCAGTAGCAATACTTTTATTCGCTTCTTATGTTTCTGTTACAAGTAAGAGAATACCATGATATTTTGTCGTATAACTCTCCCATATATGGGTGTACACGTCTAAATGGTGATGTAATTTCTATAAAAAAAAAAGAGAGGAAACCTTTGCAGTTGCAAACTTTGTGTGTACCGCTCTTTGTAATTACCTCTACAATTCTTTGATACAAATCTTTTTTTCCTACGCACGGTTAAGACTTTAAATATAATATTTAATTTAATTTAATTTAATTTAATATATTAATTTTAATTTAATATTTAGTTATTCAACACATCGAATAACTAAAATGTATCTTGTATAATGTGTATTGCGCGAAGAATACGTTTGCGCACCGTTTCCAATTTAACAAATTTCCTTACTTCACTCTATGACAAGAAAGTGATGTTAATCTGCAATAAATTTTTAGATATGCCGTGTTCATCTTGATATATCAATTTACGATATCGGAAATTATTGAGCTAATAAGAATGCGCGATCATATCGAGGAACTTACTGAAGGACTCTTCCTAGCGCTAACTTACGTAGCCTTGTGCTTTAAATACGGAAACTTTTTAGCTCGACAAAATCAAGTGTCCATGTTGTTAGATTGTTTTCGCGGTGAAACGTGTCAACCGAAAAATTCCGAAGAAAAGATGATCCTGTCTAGATACAATCGTAAAGGTATTGAAATCGAAATTAATTCAAAGATACGTTTGTACTCTTGAAATTTACGATATTACGAATAATTAACTGGTTGACTAAAAAAAATTACAGCCGAATGGTGCGCCAGAGCCTTCATGATTATGTGTCAAGCGAGCTGCGTAGCTCATATACTTGCTCCCATCGTAGGCCCTCAAGACACCGACCGACCTTTGCCATTCAAGACGTACTTGCCGTACTCGATATCCGGTCTTTTCCCCTATGTTGCGACATACCTTCAGCACGTAGGTGCTATATTTTACGGGGTTCTGCTCAACGTCGCGTTCGACACTCTCGTCTACGGCTTCACTCTTCACGTATGCGGGCAAATCGAGTTGCTGCGTCATCGTCTGTCAGAGATCTTCAGGAACTATCCCGACACGGAACGAACCGATTCCGGCAAAGATGCGATGATTGACGAGTGTGTGAAACACCACTTACACGTGCACGAGATCGTGCGCAGAATACAGTCGTTGTTTGTGTGGACCGTGACGGTTTTATTCATTTTCAGCATGGTCACCCTGTGCACCAGTATTTTCCAAATGTCCAAGGTCGCGTAAAAAGAAAAAGGAAAATTCTTATGATTCACCATTCACGTAACATGACCCGTCATCATCTTTGTAACATTATTTTTAAATTATTTTCTTCGTATGAACAGATAACAAACTACTGTTAGTAGAAAAGCATCGCCATCTGCTTAAATAATTCCTAATTCGCGATCTTTGCCTATCACCGCGACTATTATACTGAATTGAGTTTGCTTCGCAGAAGGAACTTCTCAGCGCTAAATTTTTCTCGTTGCTCTTGTACCTCGGATGTATGCTCTTTCAAGTATTCTTGTACTGCTGGTATGGAAATGAGCTAGAATTAAAGGTAATTGGATTTAATTTGCCTTTACGTAAATATGGTTATTGATCTCAAATTAACAACGAAATATCAGAGAATAATTGCAAAGTCAAATTTGTACATATGCATACGCGTGTTCCATGTGTTAAGTAATAATTGTTATCCGTTGCCTGTCTCCCTTGCTAAGCCTCCTTCTTTCGCAAGTCACTAATTTTTTTTAATAGGTCTAGCAGATTAATATCAACGAAATTTTCTTACAATAAAAATAAAATCCTCTTCTCACGTATGTGCAGAGTAAGAGCATTGGCGACGCTATTTATTCGAGCAATTGGACGATCGCTACATCGCGAGAGCGAAGATCTTTGTTATTCATGATGACTATCAGTCAAAGGGGATTGAACTTGTCTTATTATGGTATTTTCTCCTTGGCTCTCGATACATTTACCTGGGTAAATTTACCGCCATATTGATATTTTTTATATTTAATTAAAATAGTAAAAAATAAGACAAATAGTAAGAGAAAAAAGAAGGAAAGAAAAAGTATGGAATTAACGGAACAGTACTGATGATGAACGTTAATCATTTGTTTTGCAGATTCTGAAAACATCCTATTCAGCTTTTAATGTTCTCCAACGAGCATCGATGTGATTAAATTACAATCATAGAAGAAACGACCTATTGTTGTACAAAATTATCTATTTTCTTTGAATATTCATGTTTCTCGGGCACACATAAAAACTATTCAAATACGAACCTTTTCTACGTTAAAAACCTTTATTCACATCAAGCAATATTTTACATGAATCGTCTACGTGTACTAAAATAGATATATCTTTTCACCGTACATACATTTTTCTACCTTTTATTCGATAATTATACCAACTATTAACATTGAATATTTTATCGAGAATATTAAATAACACAAGTTACATTGGTTACATTTCTTTCGCGACATTCGTTACCAATGCACTACTGTAATTATTTACATAGGAAACATGTTGCATGCGAGAGCGCTTCTTATTCCTTTTTACTTTCTTTTCTTCCACGATAAAGCGAAATTCTTCACGTACAACTTGTTTCGAGGCAATGATCGAATAAAAACAAAAGCGTAAGCATTTCAACAACTTCTAACTTCCAACTTGTGTCTCTTTTTTCGACAGAGAGATTTACAATATTGACAACGACACAGGTACATTAACTTGTTAAATTTTAATGTGCACCGGCAATGCCGTGTATTTAATAATACAATTTGGAATAATAACAGAATATTAGGAATATGTATCGTCAGGTTGCAATGAATTTATCAAAATATAAATTGCTAATTAAGAAATTTGGTTTTATTAAAACATTATTTTAATACTAATTGTAAGAAGAAAAGAGGGAGGGAGAGAGACAGAGATTATTATTATTAAATTAAATAATAATATTTATTAAATTCGGAATAAATATTGGATTGTAACAAAAGTTCATGGTGTTGTTTTAGTGAAATTCCAGGACAAAATTATTATATATATATATATATATATATATATGCATAAATATTTATTCATTACATATGCCGTCTTGTTTTATTAACATTTGCCATCTGTTGCGGTAGGTTCCATCTTTCCATAGAACATCTTTTTTCAGTAAAAAAGAATTAAACGTAACGAACTTCTGTTATAACCCAATATTTATTCACCTTTTTTCCTTAATTAAAAGATAAGTCAACTTTTAAGTCAAACAATGGCTGAAGTGGTACAAGGTGAAATTACAGAACTGTTTTGTTTTTCTTTACTACGGTAGGCATCGAATTAATGCAGATCATCACATATTGCGGAAAAAATTTTTTTTCATATTTTCAACGTTTTATTACACGTCATCATTTATTACATCTTATACTTTATAAAACACTTCCATCGTGTAAAACGTAAGAAAACGGCACTTTGTCCGAAAAAAAGTCTGCTTTCGCGCAGTAACAGCCCAGACAGCACACATGTCCAAAATCGGGACATAAAACGTCTTTTCGCCGTCTTTTCGACGTCTTTTAGATACTATATCTTAAAGATGTCGAAAAGACATCGAAAAGACGGTTTATGTCCCGATTTTGGACATGTGTGCTGTCTGGGAGATTTCTTCACGGAACGGCGTCATTTGTACTTAAAATGCATAGACGGCATGAGGTAGAGTTTCGTGTAAAGATAAAACGTAGTTAAGTAAAACGTGATGTGTGCGATTTGTGTGATAAAGTGGCTTTATCATTCCATATACATCGGCAGTATTTCCATTTTGCTCATCATCTCAAATATATATTAAATATAGCTTCATATTTTGAATATAGCTCCGCGCAGAGAATCGGACAGCAGCTTGAGTCCTCGAATTTGCAACAAGATTCCGCCAGCTACCTGGATGAGAATGCTACCTTTTTCGCGGAGCGACTCGCTGATTCATCCGTCCATGTATGTACGGAGGTGAAGTATCCGAGCAGAAGACAACAGAAGAGATGACCCGGCACGCCAGCGTCTCGCGAGGGATGACTCAACAGCTGGCTGCTGCCCGCTGAACGTCTAATGTTTTCTCACGTATAAACGCACACACCGCGAGGAATCAGAAATACGATAGGATTGCACGTCCAGATAGCGTTGTCTGTGACGCTGACGTTGCTTGCGAGCGATGTGATACGTGAACACGATGTCCCTCGCGGAAAGTATAGTATAATGCATCCGTATCCGTTACTTTGTCTCTGATAGCTTCTAAGCGGTAATCCGTTATATATAGATTTCGCGGGAACGACAATTAATCCGCCGGGCGCGGGGGCGCGGATTTTCATCGCGGCGCTTCTATATTTAGAGCACGCGTGGCATATATTACCGGTTGATTTATGATTAGGATTTATTCGCGCGGGACGAACGGAATCGGCAACTAGCTGTTAGCGGCCTAAATAGCATGTGATGATGACAATGTCCTTATGTCGCTGAAAACGTGGATTTCATCGCGCATTATTCAAGCCGCGTCGAGCCTGAACATGTTTCTTTGTTGAAGAATCGAAACGCAGAAAAGAATTAAGCCATGTCCCTAAAGTTTTCGAAATAAATATACGCCGAAGTACGTTATAAATTGCCAATTTAGTATGATAGTAGAAATATTAATTTTTATAATATAATTTTTCATGTGATAATATAAATATCAAATTAATGGTACTAAATGAACATTTTTGGAATAAGGGTTTCCCTTTGTAACCCTTTCCTTTCTGCGCGGCAGTTTTCTTTATGGTTTCCTCGTGTTTCGAGAAGTCCCTTAATTCTTTGAAGCCCTTCTGCATCGGGAAAATAAAGGAAAGGAAGAAAAGGAATTAGCAGGCCCTGCGCATTCCCGGGTTCGCATGCCAGTTCCAGCTGGCGTCTAGCATTTAATTTACCACAATGCGGTATATCATTCCTTTCTCGGCACACATAGAGCGGAGCGCTATACGCTCCTGCATCGTAAGTTGTAAGATCCGCGTGCGTCTTTCAGGGTAAATGTCAAACGGCGTGAGAGTCTTGCGGCAAGAGAGGCGCGTTCGGACGGAGATATTATCGTCATTGCGTCATATAAACTCGCGCGAATTTGCACGCTTTGCTGCGCACGTAAAAAAGAAGTGTAGCATAGTAGCAGTTCTTCATCCATTTTCATTCATGGATTACGTCAAGGGTCGCGGCACAACGTGACAATTCTGTGTCACTGACCCACACGGGGAAAATTTCAAGATGACTCGTCACAACAGGACACGATACAATAAAATTGATACGATTGCCTCGCTCTGCTGGGGCTTTTCTGCCTGTCGTTATCGTTTTGCATTTTACGATGTTTATTCGCAATTTATCAAATTATTCAATTTATCGAATTATCAACATTTCCTTTCACGTTGCATGAATTTGATAATTTCAGGACGATGTTGCGTGCTTTGCATTGATCGTAATGCTTCAGCATCTAATAAAAATGTCAAGTGAACGTCGACGCAAGACTAGCCGAGATAAGAAACGTCGACTCAGACGTGGAAAAAGTTTGACGTGAACCGATGTTGACGCAGCTCTCCGTCTCTCTCGCACCTACCTCTACGCGATAAATTAATTCCAGATTAAAGCGATTCATTTTGCTTGGTATCGCTTAAGCGTGATTTAGACGGAGCTCCTTTTGACGCTTATCGCTGGCTTCTTTCATCGCCAACTTCTCGCTTTTTCAGAGCGAATTTTCGGCTGACAAAGTCGTTAGCGTTAAATCATTTAAATCATTTACACGTTGCTGGCAAACAGTGTGAAGTCGCCAGCGTTTTAGCGAGAATTTTGTGGAAATAGCCAATCGCAAGCTTCTTTATTCGCCAGCGAATTTGCTGGTAGAAGAATTTCTAGACGCTCAATTTAATCGCTAGCGTTCAAAATTTTGAACCGCGGCGTCTTTAGTCACTGCTATGAAGTTGAACATGTCCACCTTTACCGAAGAGTAATTTCTAATTTTGTCCGAGATGGAATAGCTTGGAGAGCAAGAAGTTGGCGCGATAAAAGAAGCCAGCGAGAAGCGTCAAAAGTCGTTCTTGCCGTCTTCTCGCGCAGCTTTTCTTGACGCCGCTGCTAAGTCGAGAGCGTTAAAATTGAACATGCTCAACTTCACAGTAGTGACTAAAGACGCAGCGAATTCAAAATTTTTAACGCTAGCGATTAAAAATTGAGCGTCTAGAAGAAGTTTTTACCAGCGAATTCGCTGACGAGTAAAGAAGCTTGGTCAAGACGAATGAAAGCAGCGCCGTGTAAATAGCCCATTACATAACATACGAGTCTGTTTTGTAAATATAAAAAGGAGACAGAAATAATCGCGATTACTGTTGATCGACCGAGTGCAAACGAAACGCGATGCACCTCGGCGAGGAAAGATCCCACGCTCTCGCGGCGGCATCGGTAGTCGGTCGCCATGGTAACAACCATGCGAAGAGTCATGTCGGTGGCCGAGGTCTGCCGAAGTCCGCCGAGCGCGCCGCGAGACGGGGTATCGAGAACGACCGAGCGACGAGCCGATCGTCGACAGGATAAAGCAGGAGCGTTCGCCGGTGTGGCTTCGCCTCGCGTGGAAAGGAGAAGGAAAGAGAGAAAGAGAGAGTGAACCGAGAATCGGCTAGGCCGGGGGGGGGGGGGGAGCGGCGGCCGGTGTCGCGCGAGTGGGGGACGAGGCTTCCCTGCCGCGTCGCTTCTGCGACGGACAGTTCTCGGTTCCCGACCGGCCTGCGAGCTACGAAGGGGAGATAGAGGGCGTTGCGCGGCGCGCGAACGAAAGACAGAGAGGAAGCTAGTGGGGGGGGGAGAGCTAGAGAGGGCAAACCGGAGAGAGAGACGGAGGGAGCGGCTGGAGGAAGGAACGAGAGAGACGGAAGGAAAAGGGAGCAGCTCGTGCTCCTGCGCCGTGTCCTCGCGCGTGCTTGTGTCGCGCACGGCGTCTCGGGAGCGCAGCCATTACGACGGAGAGCCGCTCGGTGACGCTCGGTAACGTAGCTCGGCTGCGCGGTGCGTGACGTATACGTGATCCGGTTGCTGGTTGTGTGCTGCGCGCGCGCGCGAACCGAGATCGACGGACGGACGGACGGACTGCTCGACGTCGCGCGTAGTACGAGCAGAGCGTAGCGAAGCGCACGTGTTCGGGACCACGGGACGGAAGGAATTAACGTACGACGCCGACGAGGGGGTTGGCGCGAGTTTAACGCGAGCGAGGACGAGGAAGCCCGGAGGCTGCCGAAGTGCGACTCGAACGCGCACGACCGTATCGCGTCGCCGAACGCTCGCACGAGGGCTGCGCGAAGGAGGAAAACGAATCCGGCTCACGCGATCGGGCGGTTAGTCGGCCGGCTTTTGTGACTGAACGCTGAGGAAGAAACGCGCGCGCGCGTGTGCAACCTCGCCGATTTCGTGCATCGAAATCGGAAACAGATTTTCTTGCTCCCGCATCTTCGTTTTCGGGAAGAAGTGTATAAACAGCCGCCACCATGTTTGATGTGTTCGGATCCGTGAAGGGGTTGCTGAAGCTCGACTCGGTGTGCATCGACAACAACGTGTTCCGCTTGCACTACAAGGCCACCGTGATCGGCCTGATCATCTTCTCGTTGCTGGTGACCTCGCGGCAGTACATCGGCGATCCGATCGACTGTATCGTCGACGAGATACCGTTGCACGTGATGGACACCTACTGCTGGATCTACTCGACCTTCACGATCCCGGACCGAACCGGCGTCGTCGGCAAGGACCTGGTGCAGCCCGGGGTGGCCTCCCACGTCGAGGGCGAGGACGAGATCAAGTACCACAAGTACTATCAGTGGGT
This sequence comes from Ooceraea biroi, assembly GCF_003672135.1. Taxonomy (NCBI): domain Eukaryota; kingdom Metazoa; phylum Arthropoda; class Insecta; order Hymenoptera; family Formicidae; genus Ooceraea; species Ooceraea biroi. The sequence continues at coordinate 16,098,547 of NC_039506.1, read as the reverse complement.
CTGTTTCACCCTGTTCTTCCAAGCGATGCTCTTCTACATCCCGCGCTACCTGTGGAAGACGTGGGAGGGCGGCCGCATCAAGATGCTGGTGCTCGACCTCAATTGCCCGGTGGTCAGCGAGGACTGCAAGAGCGACCGGCGTAAGCTCCTGGTCGACTACTTCGTGTCGAATCTGCACTCGCAGAACTTCTACGCGTACCGTTTCTTCCTGTGCGAGATGTTCAACTTCGCCAACGTCGTCGGCCAGATCTTCTTCATCGACTTCTTCCTGGACGGTGAGTTCACCACTTACGGCTCGGACGTGATCAAGTTCACGGAGATGGAGCCGGAGGAGCGCATGGACCCGATGGCCCGAGTCTTCCCAAAGGTCACCAAGTGCACCTTCCACAAATATGGTGCGTCCGGCACGGTGCAGAAGTTCGACGGTCTGTGCGTACTACCACTCAACATCGTCAACGAGAAGATCTACGTCTTCCTCTGGTTCTGGTTCATCCTCCTGTCGATCATGAGCGGTCTCAGTCTGCTGTACCGTATCGCGGTGATACTGGGCCCCAGGATCCGGCTGGTGCTGCTGCGCGCCCGCTCGCGCCTCTCGCCGGAGGACCAGGTCAAGACGATCAACGAGAAGTGCCAGATCGGCGATTGGTTCGTCCTCTACCAGCTCGGCAAGAACATCGACCCGCTCATCTACAAGCAGCTCATCGCCGACCTCGCGAGCAAGCTTCAGGGCAAGGAGAACGTGTGACTCCATAGCGAAAAGGGGCAGGGGAGGGGGATGGAGGTCGGGTAAGGCCTCGAGAGTTGCCCGTCCTCCCGGCGGTGTCCACCGGGGGGGATTCCTTTCGTCATTTCCTCTGGGCCGACAAGCGAGAGAGCCACCCGCTCGGCGCGAGAGACGAGAGGACGAACGGTAGGACCGTCTCCGGATCGGCGGAGACGTCGAGGGAAAAGCCATGCCGAATCGAGTGCTAGGATTGGACGAGAATCCTTTCGGTTCGTTCCGCGCGCCATAATTGTCGAATTGCACCGACGCGATTGACCGATTTCTGGATTAGCGACTAATTTTTTGTGCCTTTTTCTGCGTTACACACGTGCTCGGATGAGCAATAGATCGAGCTAATAGAAATGGCATTCAAACCGGATCGCCGTATAATCGCGAGTCCATTAATTCATCATCGCTAATTCAATCCTGAGTTGATCCGACCGGAAGAAGTCACATGTCGAGATAACAGTTTGGAGATTCGATTGATCGATGAACTCGGATTAATCGTTCAGCGAATCGGAGCTCAAAGAGAATTCGTCTCTTCTGAAGTTAGTTGCTTAATTAGCGATTGCTTTTACATTGGCATTTAGATCGCTTCATTTGCCTTTTTCTGATTTTTCTTCTGGTTTTGAGGATCAATTTACGGCGATGTAGCGCGTCGGTGTAATTCGGGCCGAGATTCTTGCGTTCTCGCAGTCCCTGTTTCGCGCGAGTACACGCTTCCAGTCGACGTCGGGTTCGCGATCCAAGACAAAGCGCGCTGTTCGCCGCCCGTTCTCCCTGCCTCTCCTCGTCTTTCGGTTCCTTTCATCCGCGCGGAGAGTTTCCCATCGATTTTACTTCGCTCCATTCCATCCGTTTCTCTTCTTTTTTTTTCCCCGCAGTTTTGCCCGCGCTTCCCCAATTTTATACTTCGCGGCTACAACGTCGCGATGTTGCGCTGCGTATTTATTTAATCTTAGGAAAATCGTCTTTTCTTTCTTTTACGACGTTAGTAACAAGTTGTGTCACGAAGGATTTCGGATTCTTAACTCGCGCCGTCACCATCAACGCATCCCGTAATTCTCATTATTTAAACTGTGCGGATAGAAGCTATGCTTTTTAGTTTGCGGTAAACGTATCGCCTCTAACGTATTGCACAACGGGATAACGATCGTTCACGGTCGCACATTTCTCGCGCAAGTGAAAGTTCCACTTGTGATTTCGCAGTAATAGCAATGAATTTTCCCTCGCTTTTACGAATAACACTTCCGACCGAGACACGCGTAAGACGAACCTCTTTTCGTTTGTGCCAATGAGCCGCTCGATTTTCATCGATTCTCGCCGTTGAGGACGATCAATCGTGATCGATCACGCGGCTTAACTGGCTCCGCAGCTTCGAGTCGTGCGATCATTCACATTATTATATAATCATAACAATCGATTATTATTCGAGAATGAAACTCTCGAGACAATTCTATTCTTTTATCCCTCTTTCGCCGAGTTAATGTTCATTTTATACTTTTGTTATTATATATCTGTGTTAATAATTATAATAACGAGGATGCGTCCGAACGCACCTGCTTGCTGCGCGTCGGAGTCAGTTTCGTCGTGGATCCCATGGATCTTCTCGTCCGATGTGCGCCGCGTACCCCGCAGCGAGGTACATAATGTAACGCGCCGCGCAATAAGGCCCTCATCACGAGCGTCCTATGGTCGTGCGCGCGGAGAATAAAAATCCGCTCTTCCGCGAAGCGCTTCACCGCGCGCGTACGCTCGCTCGCTCGCTCTCCGCTTGCATTCCTGCGAGCTCTCGCGTGCCGAGGCGAACTTACACGGTGGAACAGCGACCCGCTGCCCCGCGTAAGAATATGTACGCGAGGAACGAGAAGACCATGGGGAACTTGGGGGCAACCATCGCGTCGGAAGAGAGTTTCGTCCTCGTATCTCGGTGTGCCAAGAGCGCTCGGCGCGTACTTTGGACCTTTGCCTAAAGTCCAAAGTCCGACGAATTCTGTGAACGCCCCCGGCGGGAAAACGAGGAGAGGGAGAGAGATAGAGAGAAGCATCTGCGTGTGAGAGAGAGAGAGGGAGAGGACTTGAAAGAACACGGGTTCCTCCTCGGGGCGCACTCGGAAGCCTCCGTTCGTAGACTTGGGTCGTGTGATAAAAGCGGGGGACGGCGGGATCCGGTGTTTCTTCTTCTAATGCTGCTCTCGCTCCGTTCTATTCTTTTCTTTTCTTTTTCTCTTTCGTTTCATCGAGCTGAATTGGACAATCTCCTCTCCGCATGGGATGGACAGGATCCAGCACGCGTGAAACCGGAGGGACCGGATGTGCCCAGTCCCGAGAAAAAGAGAGAGAGAGAGAGAGAAAGAAGTTCGCCTACCTGACGCGGAAGAATTCGGTGCCCCACGCGTACAGACCTGTTTGCACTTGTCTGTGCCACAGCTTGCGCCGCAACGAGCTTTCTCGATCGCTTTCAGGAGATTCGAGGAAATCGCACGCGCCGTCCCCCGCGAACCCTAATCTAACTTTTTTTTTCTTCTCCTTACGCCGTCAATTAATTTGATTTTTTTTCTTATAATCTAGAAGTAGCAAATATCGTATCATATCGTAGAGATAGACATGTACATTGTACTGATGACGCAGAAAAATAGGACTTATTTGTATGAGTGTGCGAAAGAGAATGAGAGAGAGGGAGGAAAGAGGAGAGGGAGTGAGAGTGGGAAAGGCAGAGCGTGCGCCTATGTATTATGTATGTATGTATGTGTATGTGTGCGTATGCGATGCGAGTGTGTATAGGTATTAAAACGCGCGTCCGCCTTCTTCGTATTTCGTCATTCCACGCACAAAAAGACACGCGTATAATTTTTTGTACACGATTATCGAGGAGTCGGACTGTAACGTCACAATTGTGCGTCTATCACGCGCCTCTCTTGTTTTCGTTCTCTTCTTGTCTTTTTTTCTAGTATTGTGCCACTATCTTATTGTCTTTCCCCCTCCCTGCTCCGTAAAATCGAGGGAGACCAAGTTGTGACGTTACAGACCCGCGTATGCTCCTCGATATTTTTTTCTTTGTTTATTTTATAATGCAAATTTATACAATACAACACAAGGGTGATGTAACGATGTTGGACCAAGCAGCAAATGTCAATTCTTCATCTGTCTAGATCTTTTCCCTTTTCTACGCCATAAGCAACGGCGGTGGTGTTTGCGCACCGCGTGCGCGCGTGCCAGCGATCGATATTGCGACGACAATCGAATCACGTCAATCGGCGCGCAAAAGGAACATCCAAATTATCGCACGCGAGTCATACGCGCGTGATGCAATCGCGCGAGCGATAAGCCCACAGCTCGAGACGATTCTTCCCGCACGTAGCATATTGTTGAAGAAGACATCAGCGTTTTCTATTAGGTCGTTAAGTAATCCGGGTCGCGTTTAAGTGCCGATCAATCAAACCAGACACATACTTATATGATATACAAGCGCAACGTGGGGCTTGTACGATATATTCATTTTATAGCAGAATAGAATTTATATAGCAATCTGTAAAATTACAAAAAACAAAATTCTCCGAAACATCGCTTTCATCAAAACATTGAATTGTATTTAGGCGCGACCCGGGATTATCTAGTAATGACCTAATATTCCGAGCATCTACTCCACACGTAGGCACACCTGCAAACGCATCTCCGCTTCGAAATACCGCAGAGTACCCGCACGGAATACCCAATATGGGATTACCAGCCGAGCCGGTGCTCGTGGTCGTGCGATAGTCACCGAAACGTGACGGCTTTACGGTACTGCGATCAGCCGGGACTCGCCTCGCGAGGTAAACAAAAATGATTGGCCGAGAAAAACCGTCAGCCCGTATCTCCGCCGCTGATTTTTCGCTAAAGGCGATTGTCTGAGTTTTATCGAGATAACAGCGCGATAACGCGAGATCCGAGCCAGGCTGGGTTGAATTGTTTTCGTATTACGCGACACATCGAAGATCCCCGTTTGGCGGTTCTCTTTGGCAATAAACCGGTATCAGCTCTGCCGAAACTCTCCATCAACGACTCGCGCGACTGTTTATCTCGATCTTGTATTGACACAATTGTATACGACAGCGACATATCATTATTGCGCGTATCTCTCTTTAGCAGTATATACGGAGATTTAATAAAGTTTTTCTTAACGAAAGGGAGCAAGCGAGTCTGCAATTTTACATGCGATTTAGAAACAAAGGACAAAATGACAATCGATTTAGAAAACGGGAATTAATAATGATAAATTAGGAATGAGTTTGAGAGAAATTTTTACTCGTCTTGATACTGCCGTAGGGACTTAAGGTACGTAAAGTAGATCTTCGCGGCACCGTGACACGACGTCAGTTCCGGTCCGAGTCCGCGTTAAACGCTCATCTTTAGCGGTAAAACGTGCGTGGAGGCATACGCGGATGATGTAATAGCGGCGGCGAGCTCGTTAGTCGAGAAGTAGAAGCAAAACGCGCGATGCGATTTTACACCACTCGCTTCTCCGCCATTTGGGAGTTACATGTCCACGAAGAGATTTATGCTCAAATTAAGACTGCCAGGCAATCGAAACACTCTATGTCGCCGTGATGTTTTTATCACTTTTTTTAGATAGTATGTGTGAGATAGGATTATTGTTACGACGAACGCGCCGTTATCCGGTTTATATATATATATATATATAGATATGTATCACACTCTCTTCGATTCGATTCGATTCGATTCATTAATTCAACTAACTAGCTAATTTACGAACGGACAGCGTCGGGTTTATAAGCATAATATTATGTAATTTTCCCTTTCATACATCGATATGCGTCCTCCTTTGTCTCGCTTTTACTTCCACTCCTCCCGCAGCAATAACCGTTGTCCGGAAGCGACGTCATCATCGCTTCAGCGGCATTCCGCGAAAAATTGACTGCATGTGACACTCGCGATTGCTTGCGTCACACGCCTAACGATAAGTGTCTGATTATGTGTAAAAGTGCATTCCTTCCAAGACACAGTCGACATTCCAGCAGCGACCGCGGCCGTTTCCGCGCGAAAAATTCATGATTCCAAAAGATCGTGCGCATCCCCTTCCGCCCCTTCGAAACTCGCGTAGATCAATTCCGCAAAGGGCGATTTTCTTGATTCGGCGAACGTCGAATTCCAACAGGAGGGAAGGGGGTTGCGCGATAGCTTCCGCGAGAATGCGCGCCGGCATTCTGTCGATCAAGCTCGATTAAGGATCGATCGTCGCCGAGGGCAAGATTCGATCAAAGGAAGTTGCATCGCAATTTTTCGCGACTCGAATGCAACGCGCGCTCGAATCGAGATATCGTTATACTGCACCGCGGGCAAAATTACGCACCGTACGACTGACCTGTGTATGACCTAAAGTGCCTGCATCCTGCCGCGCGTAGATTAGAACTCGCGCTTCCTTTTCCTCGCGATTTTACGACGCGGTAGGTGCATATATCGTGACATAGATAAGTTATTACTGTACTGTCGACGTAGATATATTTCTCTGCTCGATTTCTATTTGCCTGGAACGAGAGAAAGAGAGAGGAGGATAGAAGATCGCCCAAGCACGTGTTCTCGCGCCTACTGCACAGTGATATGAGATATGGGAGGAAAGAGAGATATATATATATATAAAATATAAATAATACATATATATATATAGTTTTATATATATAGTATAAATATATAATATCTCTGTGCAAAGGGAGATGATATACAAAGTACATGTATGAGTGAATAGTATATAATATATAATAGTATATAATATAAATAGTATAGTATATATATTTTATTCGCAGCGTCGAGCCGCGCGCGCGGCGATGCATATTTCGCCCTTCGATCGAGCCTACAGGGCCTTTCTCATTCACGCTGTTGCTCGTGCCAGCGTGCCAGCGATATTTATGAGAATACGTTAAGCGAGAGAGATAAAATGCACTGTCTGCGATAACCGAGCGATAGGCCCGAGGAAACGGTAGCCGCGCGGCAGGTCGTATCCCACACGTGATCGAGCAATCGCGAGTAACTTCAGGGTAAATTCCACCCTGGCGTGAGAAAGCGCGCGGCATCGCGAGTTACGAAATTATTCCGATTCCGATTCCGTCGCGATTGAGAGGAAATACTCGCGCGATGCTGGCTGGCAGGCACGCGAGCGAAGGACGAGGAGCAACGATACACGTCGGTGGGTCGCGTAGGGAGATTTGTACTCTCACTTCCACGAGCGGTACATCTTTTACTTGTATTAATATATCGATCGAGTGTCTTTTCGCTCTTCGACCGCGCGTGATTCATGAATATGCGGCCAGAGAACACTGCCCTCCTAAGGAACGAATGTTATATGTATACATATAAATATATATATATATATATATATATTTTAATACGAAATGTTTTCCCTGCGGAGTGTTAAGCTAATAAATATCAACGACTAAACAACGAATCGCTGTTTCTCACGCTTTTTCCACCGTAACCTTGTCCCTTCCATCCCGATGACTCGCGCGCGGGTCAATGGTAAGTAATCGCGTGGGTGTCGAAAACTCGTTTGTAGCATCTGCTGTTTAATTGATTAGCGTAGAACGCCGTAAGTGATATTACATGCGAGAACGCGTTCTTTGAATCAAGCGCCGTCAGGTTCCGCGCTATTTTCGTGCCGCGGTTCTTTTATTCCATTTTTCGTTTTAATCGCGCCTAAAGATTACGTAACGCGTAAAGATATTTTATAATCTGTCGCTACATGATTAATCTCGAAATTATAAACAATATGCAAATGATTCGAGCAATTCTTTCCGTCTACAATCATTTATCATTTATCATATGCAGATGTAGACGTCACCTTTCCATCTTTAAACGCGGAACTGAACGCGGAGCGCCGATGCGAGCTACGGTTCGTCGTCAATCAGCGGAAGCAACGGCGGCAGCAGGCAGTAATTAAGATAGTAAAAGACGATCTCTCCCGCGAAGGGTCGCCGGGGATCAACGTCGAGAGTTACGTGCGTGCACGATTCGCCGTCGCCCCTAATATTAGAAGCGACGTGCCGCGACCTTAGCCGGATCGTAAACTGCGTAAGCGGCGACCCTGTGCGAATCCTATCTACCTATCTGCTCACCACCCACGCACACGGACGTCGATCTTATTACGCGTCGCGTCCCGAGCGCGTAGGTGTGCGAGGGGGGGCCCTTATGCACGTGCCCCTCCGCGATATTAACAAACTGGGGGGGGGGGGCGGGGGGGAAAGGGGGGAGAGGATCGCGTTCGAGGTCCGAGCAATTGTAGATTGGTTCCTCTTCCCTTCCACCCTCCCCCCTCCTACCCCGCAGATCGAGTGACCATCAGGTTGCGTTATTGCACTTGAGCGAGCATTAGCGAGCTAAATTTTCCCGCACGGACGAAATTGCTCGTTACGTTACTCGCGCGAAGGGCAAACCTAGACTCCACTGAGAAGTATATTAATGTGTCGGATTGGCGGGCCGTGGCATCGTTATTTCCAGGAGATTTTGGGTAATAAAGTTGCGCCGATTGTTGTTACGCAATGTGTAATACTAATTGAATTGGTTTCTCCGACGATCCGTGCGCAATAAATATTGGCGAAATCTCGAATTTCCGGTATTTTTATTGTTCATTTTATTTTAGTAATTTAATGTTTTAATAATCCTGCAGCATCTCTGATTATTATTTTCTTCCTTTATTGATTCAATGATAATTGATTGCAATTGCGTTTTAATAAGAGCATGGAATTTAGTATAATAATTGTTTAATCTAATGTAATAATATCGTATTTATCTTTTTTATTTTTTTTCTTTGAATAAATAGATGTTACCATTTTCTCGGAAAAATTAAATCTATTATTCTTCAAGAGCGAGTTTTGCGATCGTGTGCATGTATTAAAAGGATGATTCCTTCGACATATAAGCTGTTTCGCCTATCAGCGTAATCGAAAGTGCATCTTAAGCGATAGTTACTCTAAAAGCTCCCATGAGCACGCGGGATGCAAAACGCCAGTAATATTCATTCGGCTCCGCCTAATGAGTTCCCGCGTGACAGCAAATCGCTCACAAATTACAAGTAAATGTAAGCAGGGACGGTCGCTGCGTTTCGCTATCCTAAACTGACGAAACGAGAAAGAAACACGCGTCAGATGTGCCGCTGAAAATTTTCGCTTTGCAAGTACAAAGTTCTGCAATGACTCATCGTGGTGTCATCGAACAAACTCTTGATTTTGAAGCAGTCGACAATTAAATAATGCAAATACGTATAAATAAGTCATAATTACAAGTTGTACGAATACATTAATTTATTAATGCATTAATTTAGTTGAGAATAATTTTAATTTTTAATTTTACATGAAAAAGGATGATATTCGGACTAAAATGTTAGTAGCTCGACTGTAAAGCAATATCATTTTTCGTTCATTTTCGTTGCCACTCAATTATAAACCAGCCTCTTTCAATATTTATACATTTTCCATTTATATATTTATATATACATTCCATTTATATATTTACATATTTATATATTTCAAGAGAACTCCGACCGCAAGCGAAACGATAACGTCAATGGTCTCCCGGTATTGCAAGATTACAATGGTACGAATGACTCATGTAAGTCATATTCAACAATTCCACGGCGTTTCATCATCCCATCATATTTTCGGATGAATATCGGGAACCAGGTGTCAGCATGAAGCGTCTGCATGAAAGCGTGGCCCTACGTCTTGAAGTGAGTCTCGGCTTTTTGGTCGAGGCGGAACCAGGAGGACGGACACCGTCGCTCTCTCAGTTTCCTCAGTGCGGAGCAGCGTCCGCGTGCTACGTTGCACGTAGCCGACGTTGAACGTGGCGACGTGGAGACCGGCGAGGACAGACCCTTTCTTTCGAGGACTCGCTCGTTCTGCCCGGCGACTTGACTCGCCGAGGCCAATGCCCGGTCAAAGTCCCACCTTCGACGTTTGCCAGTTCTGCTCCCTCGTCCTCCTCCACCTTCTCCTCCTCCTCCGCCTCCACCTCGTCCAGCGAGGAGCTGCTCTTCGTGCACCTCGCCGGCTTATAGCGGTCAACCCCGGCTTCGTTGTCCTCCACTGGCCGTTTTCTATGTTCGGACGTGTCTAGGACGTGTTCTTCTTCTCCTTCCTCGTCCTCTTCGTCTTCGAAGACGCGAAGAACCCGATCCGTAAAACCGGAGTGGCGCGAGATCCGCTCCGGCGATCTATCTTGATCTATCTCGATCGGTCGCATCCGCGTGAGACCGTCGACCCGCGGAACTCGTGGAACCCGCGGAACTCTCATGCCACGCCGATCGATTGAGCTCAATCGTGATTCGGATCAATTGCCGTGAACGACGAGGGCGATTTCAATGATCGGAGACGATCAGTATTTGCTAAGCGCTTCGCCGGCGCGGCGCTTGCCGCTCGCCGTGATATCTGCCGTCCGTTGTTCGTTTCGGTGATGGTCAGCGGAAACCGGATTCCTCCTCTACTTTAATCCCGGAATCAACCCGCGCGGTAAAACCCACGTCTCGGAGTCAGCCGCCGAGGTTCCCGGAATAATGAGCGAAAGCGAGCGAGATTCAGACGTCGCGTCGTCGCGACATTCTCGCACTCGTGGCACTCCGGGAACGACACGAGAGAAATTCCAGTTGGCTTCCGAGCCACGAATGAGCCTCGGATTAGCACAACCGACACCTTGCACAAGCGCGGCGGATGCGTAATCCGTCCGACGTGCGCGTACGTGATGGCTCGAGTTGCCTTTGTACGATACGCGGGCGTATCGTCGACAGGTATCGCATCGTTCCTCCATTCGCCCGTTAACAGCGGCATTTGTAATTGAAGTTCGTTATACGCGCCCCCGAGGAATTAACGTGACGTTCATCGCGTAGGCTCGACGGATAGGCTGATCTCGCAATATCGATCTTAATTGACGGTAATTCATCGAGATACCAATGAATCTGACGATCTATCGGCTCGAACCGTTCAGCAGGGATCAACTCGTGGAAAGCAATAATTTATTCAGGCAGAATTGCGGCGGGGGGAGGAGGCAGGGGGGATGGAGAAAGGGAACCGAGCTGGATAAATTGTTATTTCTCGCGTACGAGTTGGTCCACGTTATGACGAATGATCCACGTACCGTCGCCGTACCGTGACCGTAAATTGAAACTGGAACAAGCATTCGCGTCTCTCCCACTTGTCCCCCTTAATTAATACTTGAAACAGCCAAGTGGACAAATCGCGAGCGAGCGAGCGAGCGGCCGAGCGGCGAACACGAGCCGCTCGAGATTAATTCGTTCTATTATTCTCGCATCCACGCGCTGTCTCGCTCTTTGTCCCCCGCTGAATTTAGATCCTCGTTGTTTACCCGCGTCACGTACCATCTCCGCGACGCGATAGTATGTTAATTCGTCCCGCGACGACAGATCCGATCGCGACTGTGGAACAAAAGGAGGAAGAGAGCTCCTCGAGTATTGTACATTCAAGTATTGTACAGTAACAATTCAGTATAACAATTTGTTACATGTGAATACCTATATTATATATTTTGCATATGCTATATTTTATAACAACAATAGTAATATATGTATATATATATATAAATCTCTCATATACAGGGTGTTTCCTCTAACTGTAGCACTTAGAATATCTCTGCTTCCTTTGATGATATGAAAAAAGTCAAAGGACGAAAATTGTTCGATTCAAAGAGACTAGTACTCTGGTAAGAAAATTATTTTTTTTAATGTGACCTTTCACACGATATCAAGGTCATGAACATTTTTTTAAATGAGATGGTATATTTTCCTTAACGAAATGATGTAGCTTGTAAAAAAACAAATTCAACCATACAGAATATGTTGACCTTCGAATGACTTTGAACCACAAAAATCACGTTTAGGAAAAGAAACTCTATTGTATGTATAACTACAAAGATATACCTTTTTTTTACAGATGTTCGAAATGATCACCGTTTACTTCCATACACTTTCGAATTCGATGAATAAACGATTGTTTTACGTTTTTGAGAGATTCCGGAATAATTGCGGTGCACGCACGCTGAATTCTTTCTCGCATATCTTCAGGTGTTGTCGGAATATCGCGATAAACTTCATTTTTTAGGTGTCCCTAAAGAAAAAAATCAAGAGGCGTAAGATCTGGTGATCGAGCCGACCAAGAAATTCTTCCACCACGTCCAATCCAGCGATCAGGAAGTGATTCGTGCGTCGGTGATCATTTCGAACATCTGTAAAAAAGGTATATCTTTGTAGTTATACATACAATAAATAGAGTTTCTTTTCCTAAACGTGATTTTTGTGGTTCAAAGTCATTCGAAGGTCAACATATTCTGTATGGTTGAATTTGTTTTTTTACAAGCTACATCATTTCGTTAAGGAAAATATACCATCTCATTTAAAAAAATGTTCATGACCTTGATATCTTGTGAAAGGTCACATTAAAAAAATAATTTTCTTATCAGAGTACTAGTCTCTTTGAATCGAACAATTTTCGTCCTTTGACTTTTTTCATATCATCAGAGGAAGCAGAAATATTCTAAGTGCTACAGTTAGAGGAAACACCCTGTATAATAAGATAGATATTATATCGCATATTTATGTATTATGTATATAATAATAAAATTAATTTATTCTATTCGCCAAAAAGCACACGCGTACGCTTCCAAGCGTAATCGCATTCAGATACTGTTGCGACATAAATTTCAGGGTTTTCGTGGCCTATTGCGAGGTTTGCTCACGTCCGAAGACGATACAGGCTCATCTCACATTCGACCGGCACGATACCGAAAACCCGCTGCTGTCCGTCCACTCGGTCACGTTACACGTGCAACGTAACTCCACTGCCGCGGTTTATTACTGCGATCCAGCCGTTAATGTTTAGCATTCGGAGTACCGTCCACCCGTTTCGATACACCGGCACCGCGCGGTACGGACGTCGTCACAGATGAACGTTTTCCTCCTTCTCGGGATATTTGAACGCGGCGCGCGGCACGCGCGTGAAGTCACGCTGCGTGTAATGAGCGCGTCATTGTTCCCGTTGTCGCGTACCGCAGTCTCCTAATTTATCGTGTGAATGTCCCCTCATGATGCCTGCCTCGTGTAGGAAACGCGCCCGGCGTCACACGCCGCGCATAATTCATGAACAAATTCGCGAATGACCTGGAATTTCGTTTAACGTTAAGCCACGATTACGCGCACGGGCGGATTTGTGGGAAAAACTCCGAAAAACTCAAAAAGTGGCTGAGACATGCAGGAGGATTGATTAATTATTATAAATGCTGCTATATCCGGAGATTGTAATTAATGTGCAAAATGCTATAGGACGATTTGCATAAAGAAATTTAGACTTTGTAATACAATAAAAGAATTTAGCTATGCGGACTGCAAGTGCATTTTATTCTAGAATGCTCCCTCCCAGCTTGCTCAAGACGGAGATCTAGATCCGTCCTTGACTACTGTTCGTCTAGTTGAAGAAGTGGCCGCTGACGAAATCTTGCGAGAAAAGACGCGCTAAAAATGGAAACGGAAGCACCGTTATACTTTGCAATTATCATAATTCACCGTAACTGGCAATCTTCACTGAAGACGAGAGTTTGTCTACTTTTGCCGGCGTGCCTTGGCTTTTCATCCTTCTTGCGGTTTTTCATGCGGTGTTTCATCAAATCGCTTCCACGAAATGAAGAAATTGTATATACATTTTTTGTTATTACCACACATAGGGATTCGATTAGATATCTTTATCGGCGAAAAAATGTAGTTAAAGAAATATTACTGAACAATGTTAAGCATTTACGATAAACATTTGCCGTAACGTTTCCTGCAATACGCCGTTGTTATCGCACATATTTGATTATGATACCCCGTGACTGCCTGTCACGCTACTCCGCGCTACTTCGCGCGTGCTCGAACGTCCCCGGAAACTCAAAGCCTTCATGAGATAATAATGCATCTCTCGACACAGAACAATATTAAGTCATCAACTAAATGATCTGGGTCACGCTCACAAATATTGTAGCGCTGTTTTGGAGAATTCTGTTTGTTGTTTTCTTGCCTATCTTGCTACAAAATTACTGTACGACAAATTATGTTGTCACAGGTATGCGCTTAGTGATTCATCGCCACCTAGGCGCGACTCTCACTCAGTTAATGACCTAAAAATTACTTACAATGACTTAGTTAATAAAAATATAATGCAATCCAGCGCAGTTTACTATCCCGCCGTTCGCGATGCTCGAGAAAGAGTTCGACAACCAGCTAGCCGCGTCACAATCGGGTCGCGCATAGGTCGGGTCATAGGTCAATCATCTTCGGGCGATCATTCGCGCTCTCCGTTCGCGAGACTCGACGGACGTTTCGTTAAAGTTCTCAATCACTATTACAGAGATCTCATCGATTGCCAGCTCGAAGCTGACTACACTCCGACCCGCGCCATCTAATTCCGTTATCTTGCTCGCTTATCTGAGCGAGCGTCTTGACAATAATAACTCCTTCGATAATTGCCGAGTTTTGTGGCGCTGCGTCCAGGGTGCTGCGTAATCGCGCCGTGCCTGATAACGGCTATGTGAAAGCTTTCCAAAGTTTTCAGTACGTTCCCGATCGGTACCCTATCTGGATTATTGTTGAGCGTTGCTCGCACGCGCAAAGTCCGCCGATGTGCGAGCACAGAAGCAACGCTTGTTAGCATCGCGGAACGTAAAAACCGAGCTTGCCGTCTTGCTTTCTGGTTTCTGCAACGCGAGCGGCATACGCTAGTTAATTATTTGATTTTCGTCACTCAGCATCGTGGGAAACTCATCGCCATGACACCCCCCGCCACCGTCTTCGCCGCCTTCTCGGTCCTCAAAGACCACGTGAAATTGAAAATCAACCAGAACTCGGTGTCCATCGACAATATCGGTAACGAAACCCCGATCTTGATCTCGTTTCATCGTGGGTTTTCATCACGATTACCTTCCACAGCGCAATTATCGACTTAATATTAATCGACTTAATCGACGTAATATTAATTAATCAGTTGACTGCAATTAGCTCAAATGATTTTATAACACAAGTATCCTGCGAGACGTAACAGTTTTGCGATAGCGACATTTATCTAATTTAATATCGAATGTAAAACGGGCGAGAATGTGTCAACACGTGTCTGATCAGTTTTCAGACTGCACTACAGAGCTACGTTTCTGCTGCTTCTCGTTGCGTCGATCCTCGTGTCCTCCAGGCAGTTTATCGGGGAACATATAAGGTACGTATATGTAGAATTACTTCTATATTTGGATGATGTAAATTGGCCGTGTCTGAGATCTAAGAAATTCTTGCCCTTTCGAAAAGATGTATCACCGACACCGGGATACCGACCAAAGTCATCGAGACCTATTGCTTCTTCATGTCCACGTACACCGTGGTAAGTCTGAAGCTTCCATACTCTCACTGAAACGAACTAGAACTTCAATTTCACCGATTGAAGATGTCTTTCCACTCAAATTGTTATTTTTCAATTTGTCATAAATTTATATGAGTAATGTACTAGAACACACGATATCCTCTTTCTTCGAAAAACATGTATACACCATTCAATATATTTTTACAATTCACTAACATGTCATAAAAATTAACGAATAATCAGTCCAAAGTTATTCGTGTAGAGTAATTAACAAATTACTGAAATTTAAGAACACACACACAGCATATTCGAGGGAAGAAGTGTCTCATGTTACAAGGGTTGCCATCGATACATTTGATTTACGTTTCAGGTGAAGCATCTGAACGCTACCGCGTTGGAGAACGGTGAAATACCGCATCCGGGGGTTGGCCCGATGAGCAAAGACGACCCCGTCATCCACCACCATTACTATCAATGGGTGCCGTTCGTCCTGTTCTTCCAAGCGCTTCTCTTCTACCTGCCGCACTACATGTGGCGAAAGGCGGAAGGTCGAGCACGCTCGTAATTCGTATACCTCGCTTTACTTACTCGTGCTTGCAGCGTGACGTTTACGACCGGGCACATTTATCTGAAGTGACGAGCTAATCACCATTAATCTCTTCGCGCCATCATAATCTAATCATGTAACACGCGCAGACACGTGTGTCCTTGGTTGTAGCCTCGTTGCATCGTGTTAGACACGAAAATCTCTTGTAGATTTTCCTATAACAACAATCCACAGAATCTCAGACTCGATCAATATTGTTAGGTACTCTTTGATATTCATCAAACGTTCGGACTGTCTCCAATCTTCAGGCAACAGTGACAAATGTTCAGACACCTGAATCTTTTTTGAGACTGATCAACGTTAGAGTATATTCCCATGTAATTAATTAAATATTTAATGTTAATATTAATATTAATAATACTCAAGTTTAATATTTAATTTTATTGCTACGGCAGCTACACACACAGAGATATCGCGTTAATCGCCGCAATTAATTAATCAACGACGCTCGCTGAATTGCAGGCGGTCGGCTGAAAATGCTGGTATCAGGATTACACCTGGCGTCTCTGTCGCTCAGCGAGCAAGAGCTGAAGGTAAACGATAACATGAAAATACCGTCGATGAAGGAGCGCGACGAGAAGATACAGCAGATCCGCATCGCCTTCATAAACCGCCTGCACCTGAACCGTCCGTGGGCATACTTCCTCGGCTTTTGCGAGGTCCTGAATTTAATGAACGTGATGATGCAAATTTACCTGACCAACTGGTTCCTCGGCGGTGCCTTCCTGACCCTGGGCCAGGCGGTGTCCGAGCCGTTACCAAAGGACAAGATGAATCCGCTCGACGTTATCTTTCCGAAGGTACCGAGTTTAGTAACCTGGCGTGAAGGATCATGGTCAGCATTGACCACGTGATCCCCAAATTCTGAGCTTTCTTAACAGTGTCACGTAGAAAATAATTCAAAACGTATGTCTTCGTATAAGTCAAAACACCTGAACGTGCTTTAGGCTCGATGTGCACCATGATATTTCGGTGAATGTCCATACATAAATATCCATTTATCGTTTACACTTATTTGGGTTGTTGCAGAAGGCTTGTCGCTTTTTAATGCCCTCGTCATGGCGACTATAAATTCTAAGAACTTTGAGTTTTTTGATCTGGCATAGAAAAACTTGATTTCAGATGGAAGAAGCGTATTGAAGCCAATGCGACTATCTTGATAAACCCTTTCGCTACGTTGGCAGAATAATAATTACAGAGAATAGCAGTGTAGACCGCTAACATTACGTGTGTGAATAATAAAATTCTTTCGGATTCGTTAACTCTTGCTCCATTATTTTAATTCTATTAGAGATATAACTTTCCGAGAATAAAAACGGAATAGAAATTATTATACATACAAAAAATATTTATTTAAATTTATTTATTATTATTTATTAATATTTATTATATATTTATTATATATAATATTATTATATATTTAAACTTTATTTAGTCCAGTTCACGGACGATTCTAGTTGGCGTTAGAGGGTTGATAAAAATGATCATTTTGTTTTTTCAATGATATAATAAACACGATAAACCTTTTGTAGCAACCTATTATATTATTATAATCGATGTTGCGTCTAGGCATCCAAATTGTAATTCAATATTATCGTCGATCTCTTGCGTACGATTCCATGAAGGCTTCGAAGTCCGCAACGCGTTCGTCTAATGAATTTATGAGATTCGCTCATGAATGCATGCTACCTTGTGCATCTTTTTTCTTTCTTTCAGGTGACCAAGTGCATCTTCCACAAGTACGGTCCTTCTGGCACCATACAGAAGCACGACGCGCTGTGCGTGATGGCGCTCAACATCGTTAACGAGAAGATCTATACGGTCCTCTGGTTCTGGTTCGTTGTGCTGGCGTTGATAACCGGTTTGGGATTGCTTTGGAGACTGCTGACCATGGTCCTTCACGCCAGGTTACTAAACTCGGTCTCCACATATTTATCCGCCGTCAGTGCGTTACGTTCTCCGTGGCTTTAGAAATTTTTATCCTGCCTGATTCGCTTACACATTCGGTTTCCCTTTGTAGAATCTTAGCTGACACACTCGCGAGTATCGTGCCATTACGAGCTACTTTCGCTGTAGAAATAACTCTCCATTCCCAACTTTGCAATTTTTTCACGTTTCTGTGATTAATTCACCGTAGAATATGTTTCTCCGCGTTTCGCTGAGAAAAAGCGCCAATTCTCCATTTTTATTCGCTGAAATAACAAATTACTTCATGAATGAATTTACGCTCACTCATGCGTAACTGTATCTTAGCATAAACAATCTCCGAGAACATCCATTTCATAATAACATTAAATAACAATGAAATCTCTGATACTTCTCATCAAATTTCATAATAAATTAATATCGACATATCGGTATCGGTTATTATTATATAATAATTATCATGTTTTCTAATGTAACGACACGCTCGTAAGCGGACGTGCGTCAACGAAATTTAAGAGCATGTCATCATCACGTCTGAAACTAGCGCAAACGTGAATGATGTAGATAAGGACAGCGAGGCTGACGTTGATACCGAGACCGGCGCGTGAATGTATCGCGATAACCGCCTTCTGTGTAGGAATGACGGCAGCGATCTTTCATCCGCGGTTTTTCTCGCTTGCAGGAGCACGACATTCAACAAGATAGTGTTCACCATAGCTTGCCCCGGAAAGTACAACCCGTGGAACGTGCTCAAGGTCACGCATGAGTATTACTTCGGTGACTGGTTGTTCCTCTACTACATCGCTAAGAACCTGGACAACTACGTGTTCAAGCAGCTCCTGCAGGAGCTGGCGGAGGACCTGGAACATCGGCACCACGCGCGTTACAAAATCGTGCCGGTAGACGTGGAGCAAGAGTTGCTGAAAGTGAACAATTGAAGAAAGTAGGAGGAGTGGGAGATCAAGCAATGAACCTTCGAAAAAACGATCATCGATCGCTGAACAGTGAATATTTTTCTTTCAGCCATCCTAACTTTTGGAGGAACACGAAAGACACTAGAGTGAAACAGTTATGATCTTTCCGCAACGTTTTCGCACTATTGCCTCGGACAGCAGCTCAAGTCTTGACTTATTATAATTTCTTATATTGAGACTTATTATAATTATTATAATTATAATTTCAGTATACTGGAAATTTCTAAAAAATTCGCGCGGGAAGAGGTTTACAGGAAGCCAATAGTATTTTAATTACTACAAATAAATTAAATATTGTTATAAAATAAAGGAGTAAGTATTCGATATTTGTGATAATTAATAAATTCATATATCATACAAATATCGAGTATTCGCTCAACGAGTAAGTAGAAATCCGCGATCGCGTATCGATGCTGCAGTCTCGGATGTTTTACAACTTTGTCACGTCGCGATTACGTGTTCGAGACTGTCCCGCACAGAGGCGCAATGCGCCGAGCAGCGACATTGTGCACGCTGTCTGCTGTGCACGTATATGCGCAAGCTATTGTCGTAACTCTGCCAAACGCCGAGAGATTGCCCCTTTGAAACGAACGCGGACGCGCGTTAGCGCGATTTATCGCGATTGCAGGATAATGCGTCTCGCGTGCACCGCAAATTCGCGTTTGCGAGCACACATGTGCGCGCCACGCGTGACACAACTGCATCGTCACGATCGCATATCCGATCGCGTCTTTTAACGATCCCGCCTGCTCGGGAAGCCTGCGTGCATGCGCTCGCAGCATGTATGTATGTATGTGTGTACATATGTACACGCGTGCAAATAGCGCACGGCCTCCGTACGTTGCTCCGACCCGATAAACGACTGGACAATAGTTCGGCTTGTTAAGTCGTTAAACCATTGATTGGAATTGTGCCGTGGCCTACTATCGACCAGTCGCATTCGATACGATTTAGACTTTACGACAACTGCATCGGATTCTGCAGCCGTTTATCAGTTTAGCACTCCGTTGCGCGTCTCAGAAACGTTCGAAAATCCCGACGTCAGCTGCAGACGCGTTTTTGCTTCGTACATTAGCACCTTTCGGGCGTCAATATTTATAATGTAAATGAGAAATATCATTTTCATGCGAACCATGTCCAGCTAAATAATTGTATTTAATTACTCATGAAAACATATAGCGAGAGAAGAAAAATGTCAAGAGACTTTATATGTCTTTTTCCTTTAACATGTGTTCTTGTTTTAAAGATAATGGCATGAACATGTTGTACACACGTGCATCTTTGATACAAATAAATAAAAATAAAAAAAAACAATTAAAACAGAATAATTTACAATATATTAAAAACATATCAGATACTCCGCCTCCAAAGAACATCACCTCAGAACACTATAAAACGCTCGCACAAGTTCTCATAACATGGCATCAGGAAATAATTGTACATTCCGAGATCAAGTAAGAAAGCGGATATCGCCCGCGAGCGCACGGAGTTCTCGGAGTCCGGAGTACCTTCAACGGGATCCTCTCGACTCTCGTTACTTGGCTTTTGTTCTTCGTGCGGATCAAGAAACCCGAGAGTCCGGTCGGCGAGCTGGACTGAATAGTCACGGCCGGAACTTCATTACATTACATTGTTGCCGGGATCGGGAAATGACAACGAGACGAGGGCAGAAAACGAGAGGCACGCACTGGGAAACCTTGCCTGCACGCACGTTCGCGCGATTTCGCTGCGAATCGTAGTTGTAGATGACGTAGATCTCTCTCTCTCTCTCTCTCTCTCTCTCTCTCTCTCTCTCTTCTTTTCTTCATCGCATGGACATCGACGCGTCAAACTTGGCCGGATAAAAACGACGACGGAGCTGATCGATATCTGCGCCAGGTATATGCCAAATGTTGCGGAAACAATGAACGGGTGTTTCTCTGACGAGGCAGAGACTCTGGACTAGGCCTGACACGTGTCTGGAATTCGAGATGACCGCGACTGAGGCCGAACGTAGGCAAAATCGATGTGGAATGTAACGATTTTTATTTGTCTCGTCTTTTATTTCCATTACGAATAATCGAGTTTGCTTCTTTGCGATGGATTATATTACAGCGAGGATCGGATGAAGTTACATAGGCTACAATTAGTTTGAGGATAAATACCGGCGGATGCTGGCTTTCCGGCCGGGCCCGGAAGATAAGAATTTTCAGGGGTCTCCCATGGGAGCGCAATTGCGCAAACAGGAATCGGATTTTTTATTTCTCCTGCGTAAATCTCCTCTAATAAGAAATTAATGAAATGTGTTAAAAATGAAATGCATGACAAATGTGTTATAAATATCCATAAGTACGACAAAAATGTGAGAAACACTTTAGAGACCTCTGGTTCTCCAATAAAAAATAATATAATAATAAAAATAATTAGGTCTCTATACAATAATCACGTCTTTCGATTCGTCGAACGTTTTTCAAACGTCAATTCTATTACATTCTCTTTCCACGATTTCAAGTCGACCGTCGTTTCCGAGAGACGAGCTTTGCTTTGACAACTACTGCCGATCGTTCTGTGTATGTAATAACGCGGATTTTTATGTCGTCACGTTTGTTTGAGCTACGAACACACACGTGCGCCGCTAACACGTATGCTTACGTCTCTTAAGGCTCATGTCTCCTTGCTTACGTTAGCAACACTCCGGATAGCGGGTCGTATCGAATGTTCCAGGCGTCATCTAAGCCCACCGCGGGTTAATTATACTTTGAAAAGGAAAGGCAACGAGAGGAAATGAGGGTCGCATGAGCCCGAGGGGCGGATGTGACAATTGGAAAATCTGAAATGCAGCTGTGCGCTCTCGGAGTCACTTGGTTGCCATTTGGCTGCACGAAATATCTCGGACCGACTAAACCTGCGGTTTGACATTTCGCCGTCGGTTTCAGATTACGGTTATATCTGCGATAAGAAACAATGTCGACTAATCTCCCGTGGAACAGCCGAAAATTTCCCGAAAAATTCTCGAAGGACTTCTCGGAGAATCGGTTTAAGTAACAGTTTCGAAAAACGCGCTGTCCTACAATTTCGGTTTTTGTGATCGGATTTGTGGTGTCTGTATTTACTTATTACTTCTTTGTTATTATTTATTAATGAAATAAATTTATATATTTCTTAATAAAAATGCGTGATAAGATGCACGTTTGCTGTACGCTTCGTTCCTAATTGAAATGGGAAAATTTAATAATAATTAATAAAAAAGTATTCAGTATGTAAAGACGATAAACACTGCATTCCTGCGAAGACACGATTTATTACATTAAATGTAACAATGTAGCGATTTTACAGCAGATTATATGAATGCTCGAAAATAAAAAGTCCACGAAAGGTGAATTATGCTTTCACGGAAATGAAACAGAGTTATGAATGAACTGCAAAATAGAAAATCCGACTTTCAGTTTCTTTTCATTCCTAGACCCCAGGGTGCAACTTTTAAGGTCAGCCTTGAACTTGGGAATTCTTCGAAGGGACTCTTAAGTATTTCCTAATATTTATGAGTCCCACTTTTCCGTCGCACGTAGACATAAATATCTGACTACGTCAGCGACCTTTATCTTACTGCTTTTCTCTTTATAATACCTCTACAAATTTCCATTTTGCTCCACATAGTTTATTTTACGAATGCTGTAAATTACACGCTTACAAATATATTTCTTTCTCTCTGAAAGGAAATTTTATTTCACGCCACGTGATGATAAGAAATAATAGGCTTCTTTTGTCGAGCATTCGTAAATACGTTTCACTCTCAGCTCGCTCGTTACAACAGCTATTCGATCCCAATGACTTCCCGAATACGTGCGCCCTGTACATACATACATCGCAATCAATAGATATGCCGAACGCGTACGCGGCAGTCGAATGTGCGGACGACCACGCAATACGGGATGCGACTTGCTTTTCGTAGGTTCGATCGCTACTCGGTCACATCCACCGGATTTGCGTGAGAAAATTCAGATGCATCTGCAAAATACAAAGACGCACATTCGCAATATTCACATGCTGCATACGGATCGTCTTCACGCAAAAAGATAAAGGCTGCAATTCAGTTGGCGTTTCACACGTTTCAGAACACTGCTATCCTTTTTCCTTTATCCTCTTTGAAAAGAAGAGACGTGCAAAAACATGTGCAATAAGAGAAATCTTTTAGAAAATTAGGAAAGAGCCAATCATCAGTAATTTCTTTGGGAATCAATTTTCGCGATAATTTCGAGTTTCAATCGACTTCGTGCTCGTCTCGGAGAGAATCTGCAGAAACGTTAATGCATTTCGAAATGGAGTTTGCAGTTTAGAGGTACTTGCGGTTTGCGCTTGAGACAAAAGGCCTCCCGCAATCAGCGCTGGCCAATCTGGCGGCTGGTCTCTTCTCGCTGCACGGTTTATACGTGTACGGCACGGCGAACATTAAACGCATCGTCGCCGTGTCGACGAGCAACAGGTTGCTCTTAATCTATCTAGGGCGCCAGATGTACGGCGCTCCGCGTGCATACGCGTTTCCTCGAGATTTCAACGTTAACTTCGTCTTGTCCATGATTTCGATTTACAGCCGGCTGTTAACGTCGCAGCGCTGCTGCGAAACTGCTGAAAAGCAGTTTTTAATACTAATGTGAGACGTTATATAGGAATGTCGTTCTATTTCTCGAGGTTTTGAGAGCACCGCAAGGACTGTCGTAAACCTGCGAATTTCCTTGGCAAAACCTAGAGAAACCCTAAAGAAAACCACTCTAAAAAACTACCGTCATAAAATATTGGGTTGACTGCGTGGAAAACGTGCGGATTCTTTCAGCAAAATTCAAACACAAAACCTTGTATTAGTTCTTAATATAAAGTTTCGTGTTTAAATTTTGTTTAAAAATTCCGCATGGACTTTCCAGCCAAGCTAATATTTCTGGAAGAGCTCTGGAAGATGATGAAGCACACTGAAGCTTTTTGGAGAATAATGATATTTTAATTATTGTTTAATATTTTTTAATATTATTTTTTAATATTAGTCCACAAATAAAACCTAGTGATGTAGCTGTTGATGCATAGGCATATTACAATTTTTTTATTTTTTCGGATTAAATAGGAGTTTAAATATTTCGGTCCCGTTTTGAACCCTCTCCAGGGAGATCAATCTTTTTCTCTTATTCTGGTTTCAAGTCAAAGTAAGATGCTCAAAGGGCGTCATTAGGATGAAAGAGAGAGGAAAGAGAAACCAGCCGGTCGCATATTCGTCACAATTGACACGATTGAGTCACAGCGGTTCTCAGTCCTGCGGCCATCCGGCAAACCGGTCTGACGGGGCTCGGCTGACCCCCCTCCGCCCCTATTTGGGGGGAATGCATGGCTCCACGTGTACGGCACGAATTACGGTCGCGATGAAAATGCTCCGATACGTACAACGTATCGAAAGTAAATGAAAAAAAAACTATTGAAGTGAAAGGTTCGCCGAGGTTAAAGAACTCTGTGATTGCAACAAAAAAAAGAGAGCTGTAATTATTTTCGACCATTGTGAAACGCTAGCGATCGAGCGCACAATCGATTTCTTATCTTTTGTGCCGGCCGTTAATTCTCGCATACACAAATCGCCAGAATTTGTTAATTTTGCGTAGGTTCCTCAAGCATTAACTAAATTCTGCGAAACTTTTTAATTTTCGCGATCAAATATTGAATTTTGCAACGTAGAAAATATTATTTAATATAATAAACCGTGCTGCAGTGTGTCTGTAATTTTATCCTAATTTCTAACAATTATTTTAAGTAAAAATATTCTCCCATCCTATTATTGGTCGAAAAGTGTAGTCGTAAAAGTAAAGTTATATTACCTTTTATATAAATACAATTTGAATTTTCGAAGAAGCCGAATTAATTAATTTATAGATTTAATATATAAGACTTGTTACGCGCACAAATAATGAATTAAAATAAGACGTATCATATTTTTTATGCGCATCGTGATGAAACGATAGAAATTACATTCGACACATAATTGCACCGTGATTATTGTCAAGGTATCTATGCGTTGCATGTACGTACGGGCGCAGACGATGAATACATGAATAATCAATAAATAACTAGCTAACGAGGACAACTGACAAAGCGGCCGTCGTAATAGGAATCAATCAGCTGAGCCGTAATTTTTAAAGGCATTTAGGCGTGTACGGGAATTAAACGTGTCTCATTGTGTTACGATACCAGTCGATTCCAGTGGATACCAGTGGATTTCTGTCAGGGAGAATTAGCGAAAAGTGGAAAAGCGGCTTCTGCAAACCGTGCGGCACGGTTCATTCACGTGCGTCATCATTAAAATAACGATGTCATTAAGCTAACGATAATTGATGATAATTTCATTAATATCATTAAGATAATATTAATTGCTTCTGTGTAGGGATTATTATTACCCGAGTAGAAATTTGGTCTGGCATACCTGATCTAGCGTATGCCAAATAAGCCCGAATACGATTTTTGATCTGGAAAACCGCAGTGGACTGAAAAAAATAAAATAAAATATCACGATAAAAATATTTATTACAATTGAAACGCGCACCCTCAGAAAGGATTTCTGATAACAAGACGAAAAATATTCTTGACTAATTGAATCGTATTACAAGTATAAAAAATATGAAAATAAAACAATTTTTAATTTAAATCAGTAATTTCTATTCTTCTCTCTCGAATTAAATAAGATTGTCTTACTGTCTTGAGACAAGAGTAACATATACAAATTTATGCTTATATATTCTTGTATGTAGAATAATTTGATATTAGCGCCACTTTATAGTGGGCTTTGTCGATGTCGACGCATTATTTTCTCACAGTCGCTCGTCGACTCGGCGCTTCTGCGTCCTTTATTCGGATAAAACGGCCAATATTTATGTATTGCAATCGAAAATCGAGAAAGTGTTTCTGTTATTTACAATGAATAAATGCAATACTCTACAAGAAATATTAAAAGATATGGAAATGTAAGTAAGTATATACAATATACTACTTACTTGAGAAATAAGATTCGAGATAAGACATTTCCATACTTTTTAATATTTCTTGTAGAGTATTGCACTTATTCATTGTAAATAACAGAAACACAGAAATACACAGAAACACTTTTCCGATTTTCGATTGCAACACATAAATATTGGCCGGTTTGTGCAAATTCTACAAATTCTCTTAGAAGAATAGAATAAGATGTCTTTTAGATCTCACAATATTCTTAAATCAAGAATATTTTGAACTTGCTAGAAATTTTTATCTAAATCCTTCTGAGAAAATTAATGAGATAGCACCAAGATTATTTGAATCTAGATTTTCGAATTTTCTATTCAAGATTAAAATATGCTTCTTTTCAATAATAAATATGATTGTCGCTATAGCGATCTTATTTTATGATAGATTAAAAAGTAATAGCATTAAGTCCAGAAATCTTTTCTATGAGTGCGCGCTTCAATCCTGTTATATATATATATTCGATTTATATATTTTGGATTCTGCTCAGCGGACCTGCAACGATGACCGCTGACCGTGACGATGAAAGAGCCGAGCTTTTCTGAATTAATGACATCAGACACAAAGACGCGAAAATTGCATCTCGGAGGTAATAGCGAGCAGATGCGGACAGCTCGCGCAGCGTTCACGTTGCATAAGATGCACGCGGGCCGCCTCTCGTCCTCCGTTCGTTGCGTCACCTCGCGCGTCTGGTCCACCAATCCGAGTGCCGGCGAAGGGAGTCGACGAAAAACGTAACTAACGGCGGATGTGCAACAGAATCCGCGGATGTGCGGGTCGTCACGAGCACGGGCACTCGCGCGCCGCATCCGCATGAATGGAATCGAATCCGTAGTAATTCTCACGCGTTTCCGATGCATTTACGCGACGCAAACGTGAGTCACCGGTGAGGCTCGCACGCGAAATTTTCATACAAACATGCGTGTCACTCATTGCCCATGCGTAACGAATCATGACGGCGGTTGCGAAATAAAGGGAAAGGGATGACGACGGAGGCTGCTGGAAATTCGTGATATCTCGGAAAGCATGCTCGACACAAGCACCGTCAGTTGGGAAATTTTATTACTTAATTTATGACGTGCGAGTGGTTTTAGGAACTTTTTGTTATTAATAATATCCGTCTAGAACAGGGCTGATGTTCAAAACGCGCTTGCAACGATAAAAGCGTCTTCAACGTGGCTTCTCAGCCAACCAAGTGGTTTTTCAACCACTTTTAGAGGTACTTTTATAAGCGTTGTAAGCGCGTTCTGAATATGAGCCAAGGTTACTAATAAAATTGTTATACATTATGGAGGTTTTTCCATGAAAGTATCGCACGCTACAGTTATTCGGAATGCATGAAAGAAAATGCCATTCTTGCCACGACATCCGCGATCCGCAGAGGAAGCAAGAATGAGAACCGTCGGTCCGTAAATGAGTTTGAGCAGCTACAAGCGCAGATGGAACAGCAAAAACGCAAGGATAAGATGGAAAGCTGCTGCTTCCTGAGAGGTTTCGAAGAACACGAAGAAGGACGAGTGAATTTCGATATTTTCCGATGAAGGATTATGCTCACGTTAGCTAGCAAGAGCGACATGGAGCGAGCTAAAATAGAGTTAAAATAAATACTCTAAAATACAGAACAACGATTGGAGTATCTAATTTTAACAGCACACGATAAAATGTTGATATAAATATTGTGAAATCGTCATGTCGATATTTTAAGCGGATAAAATTAATTAACAGGACATGAAACACGCGTATTGTTTTATTATGCCGCGTATCGTTTGAGATGAATCAGTCGCTCGTAGCAAAATACAGCCTTGAAGTAGAAGTATGCAATTACAGGATGTATTGTTATTACGAAATCGTATAATTGTTAATACATTCGGCATTGTTACAGAAAAAGAGTGATAATTGTTATGCGCATTCCCTGTACAAGGTAACTGATATCAGAAAAATAAAACTAAGTTATTAACAATTGCGTTTTTTTAAGAGAGCTCGTATCGGCGAATCGGCAAACGCGGGCGAACAGTGTTATCGGGTTGCTTTCTGAGCTCATTGCAAGATAAACACAAGAGCATACCGATGTCCTGAAACATATTTGTACACTTTGGCAGTTTGCATATTCCATGATAACGCCATGTTTCTTTATACGCAGCTACCATATCTCTTTCTTCTTTCTCTTTCTCTTCGGTAGATATCTCGTTGATGTTTTCACGTTTCAAATGTCGTCGGCAAATACAAAAGGTGTTGTCTGCCTTGGCTGGTAGCTGCGAATGTGATCGAGATGAATTACTTCCACGAAATAATTATATAACGGCGAGTGCAGTAATGATTCCGAGCAAGATCAGAGAGATTGCGGTCTGACGAAACCTTGCGCAACGAGGTGTAAGAGATACTCCAATCGTCATAAAATAATCATTACGTTTTTCATTGCAATACGCAAGACGTATAAAACATCGTCTGGGGTGAAAACATTTGTAAAAGGAAAAGATCAGTAATTAACGCGCATGTTACATTACATTTCTAAATATTACGTCACGTGAACTTTGGCGCCGCGATAATTAAAATTCAAACTACCCAGAATGCACGTGAAGTTAGCTAAAAGACATGACCCTGAAATTCTATGTACCTATGCCTTTCTAGGGGGGACCCGAACGAAAAGGGACGCACAACGCCATCCACCCCATGGGTGGATGGAAGGGGCATGCGGGGCACCGTACCGGCAAGGGGTCCCCCATCTCCCCAGAGCCAAATGCCGCTGTAAAAAGGACGATCATGGTAACGGTAGTAACGTCGTCGAATGGTCGAGCGTGCGGCACGCATTATGGAACACCGATCGCGCGCACATTATAGCACGCGCCCCCCTCCCATCCCTCTGGTATCCTTCCCCATCCATGGGGGCCCATTCCCCCATTCGCGTGTGCACATGTCCGCCGCTCTGCTGGTCCCTCTGTATCCCCGCGGAGATCCCTGCCGTTCTCTTCGCCCTTCGCCGCCCCCCTCGACTCCCAGCTCGACCCCCCTCCCCCTCATGACGGCACAACAAACAACCGCGACTTCTCATCAGTCGCCGCTCAAGAAGACTGCTACGCGCGTAAGCACGCACGCACGTACGCACGTCATCACGCATCCGAAGCCGCAGTACAGTCTCACGGTGTTTTCTGTGGGAAAGGGAAGGGCGAAAAGAACGAAAACGGAGAAAAGAGGGAAACAATAATTTAATCCTCTAGGAAACAGAGAAAGAGAGAGGAGAGAGGGAAAAAGGGGCACGCAAGACGGGGCACTTGGAGCGGCGAGCCTCGCCGCTGCACAATTTCATTTAGCGTCATGCGTGCATAGAGCACTGCGACGGCTGTACCGAGTGGGGGGGAGAAGAGGCTTTGTTGGGAAGGGAGATGTGGGCAGAGTGAATAAGAGAGAAAGACAAAAAGAATAGAAGAGAGATCGAGCGAGAGGAGAGACGGGGGGTTGGCGCGATTGACAGTTGGTAGTTAGTGTCGCTTCCTCGATACGCGACAGTGGTACGCCGCTAGTTCCGTTCGCTGTCGGATAGCTGCCTTCACTCGCCCGTGATTCTCCGGAGTACGTGCCCGAAGAGAGGCGCAAGGGAGGATCAAGAAACAGAAGGAACGAGAAGGAGGAAAAGGGGAGGGCTGGCGGCCGTTTGAGTTCGCGCTCGCTCGCGAGGATCGCGGGGATCGATCGGTGATCGCTCGCGATCGAGGAAAGGAGTAGGGACGATCGGGGGGAGGATCGCGCCGGGAGGATACTCCGGATACGCGTAGCTCGATCCCGCCGACGTTTGTTTACGCGCGCGTCGAGGTCGTTTCGAGACTCGGCGCTCGGCTTCGAGACGCGCGCAGGTATTCCCCGGGTAACCGTCAACCGCCGAGAGGAGATACTATAGCGCGAGTATTGTACTGCGCGAGAAATTCCTCAGCCGATTATCAGGAAAAGTATAATTAAGCAGCGGGATAATTGTCGGGGAGGTTGTGCGGAAGGGCGCCGGGCGAGGAGGGGAGAAGCGGAAGCGGCGAGGATAAGGTCCAAAAAGAAGGAGGGACGGGAACGGGGCGGGAGGAGCGACGAAGACGCGCGGCTTGCGTGCCCCCCTCTCTCCCGGCACTTTGTAACGCGGCGCTTTATTGCTCGCTCGCTAAATGATTCACGCGAGCGCGTGAACCGGAGAGCCGGCCGATCACTCGCAGGAAGAACTGGAACACGTCGTGGACTCGTCGGGAACTCGTCCAGTTCGTGTGGTTCGGTGACCGATCTCGCGCGGAGATCGAGGGAACGAAGGACCCCCGGCGGGGATAGGGAGTTTTACGAAGTAATAGAGAGAGAGAGAACGAGAGAGGCAGCAGAAGAAGGGCACGAAGGGGAAGAGAGAGAGGGAGAGAGAAGGAAACCGACACGGCGAGAGGGAACGAGAGAGACAGACAGGAGGGGGCAGTGGAAAAAGAGACAGAAAGAGGGGGCAACAGAGGAGGAAGGCGAAGCGGGGCGGCGCGTTGGTGAGGCCGAGACGGAAGACGGACGAAAGAAAAAAGAGAGGGAGGTAGAGAGGCTCGCCGCGTGGACAACCGTGCACGCTCTCGGTGTCTCTCTCTCTGTGGTTTCGTTTTGCTGCTTTCGTTCGCGCGAGAACGCGGTGGATGAGCCACGCTCGTTAGTGCCGGTTGACGGTACGTCTTCGTGGTCCCAGTGACGGTCGCCGGTGACGTTAGACTTCGGCCCGGTAAACGGAAGAAGGGCTGACCTGGTCATCCCGCTTAGGAGGATCATCGTACACGTGGTGGTAGTGGAGGAGGTGGTAGTGGTGGTTGTGCTCCTGGTGGCAGGTGGCAGGTAAAGAAGAAGGAGCAGAGCCTCGTCCTTGGGGTTGAAGCGCCCGTGGTCGACGTCCATCGACGTCGACGTCGACATCGTCTCCGTCGTCCCTGGACCAGCGAAGTCCCCGGCGCAATCATGTACAAGCTGCTAAGCGACGTAGGCCGTTACTTTAAACGGCAAGAGATCACCACGGACTCTATGGTGTTCCGCTTGCACAACAATTTCACTACGGCACTGCTGTTCACGTGCTCGATGGTGATCACGGCCACCCAGTACGTTGGTAATCCGATCTCCTGTATCGTCCAGGGTCTACCTACGCATGTTATCAACACTTACTGCTGGATAACGTCCACGTTCACCATGCCCGACGCCTTCAATCGACAGGTGTGTGTATGCGTGTGTGTGTGTGTGCGTGCATGTGTTTGATTTTCGCTGCTGCGATTCTCGTCTACGTCTTCATCCGCGCCAACACACTTGTTTCTAATTATCGTTCCTCGTCATCGTTCCTCGTCGCCGTTCCCCAAATTGGCAGGGAATCGCCGATTACGGAGATTTCGTATTCGGAATATCGCGGCTGCTTGTGTGTTCTTGAAATTGTTTCTGCAAAAGCCTCTATGTGTCAAGGCGAACAGCAGTGCTTCTACGGACTCGATAATGCACGATGATGTGCGGATGAGAGAAGTAGTTTTCGAAAATTGGCTCGTCCTGAAATCTCCGTATTCGGTGTCATTGCAACAACGCTGCACGCCACTCTCGAGACGCACCTATCTATTATCGCATTAAATAAATTCACGGAGAAACATTGAAAGCTAGAAAAACAGCTCTCATCGTCATAATTTGTTGAACGCTCAAACGAGCACATAAACCAGTTTGTTCTATAAATATTTATGAAAGACAGTTTGCAGGAAGCTATTAGCGAGTCCATTATCGATCGACAACTGCATTGATTATGTAAATCTCGTATCTTTTAAAAAGTACATTTTTGACTATTTTATCGTCGCCTTTTCATGAAAATTTAATCATCTACTTCATTAACTACATTACTACATTATTTACTTGTTCAGTAATCTCTTCAATTGCTGTAATTCTTTTATTTCCAAGCTCAATAGAAATCGTTCGTTGTATATCGCCTTTACGTTCATCGCACTCACACGTATACGTGTAGGAATATACTACGTACGTATAGTTGTATATATCTAATTATCTAAATTATCATATGTTATATGAACGTGAAGTGCCAATTACCGGGTAACAACCCGTGAGATAAAAATCGCGAATCTAAAAATCGAGTCTTTAGAATAGCCGTTGGAACAAGCCGTAGCTGCACAATTATATCTACACATTTTCATAATTTATACTTAAAATCATTGCGCTCATTTAGATCATTATTACATACTCTAAAATATATTTTGCAGTTTCTCCATCAGATTGCATCATCGTGTACACGATACTGTTTTCGATACACGATACTACACGGCTTCGCCGGTAATAGTGAAGTATTTGTCACGTTTACAGCTTTGATCCGATAGATCACTAGCCGGTAATATAAGCAGTGTTTGATTTCCGCTCGCGATAGCGAGATATAGTTTCGTGTCTCGTATTTCACGTGCGTATAGCTTTTTGGAGAATATATTTTGACGTTCGCCGGAACGTCATTCGCAATTTACGCGTTTTGTAAATGCTCGTCATATCGCGGGCTTTCATCGTCATCGATAATATCGCCAATCACTGATAATAAAATCGATAATAAAATTGACTATGCATGGTAAAAACATTATTAAAAATTATTAAGTCAGGATATTTATTTTTGTAGTAAATTCTGTTATAATACCAGTAATATAAACCATTATACTATTAGCACTATTCTATAGTACTATAATTTCAGGATACTATAATTTATAGGCGTCTGAGGCGCCAACCATATAGAATTCAACTATTTTTTTATCAGTGATAGAAAGGCTTCGGTATCTATTACTCGAATTCCTCATAAATTTCCAGGTTGAAATACTTCATGTGTCACGTGATTAACATTTGTGGAATGCTCGGGGAGTTTCCAAGAGATTTCTCACACGGGAAAGCGAAGGAAATGCCAAGATTATGACCGACAGAACGAAAAGCGATATATACTTATCGAAATATGTTGGAACGAGACGTCGGGGAACGTTGTAGGCAGTTAATTGCGATTTTAATTGACACGTATACATGTATAATTGAACTAATAGAGGAATACCTGATACATATTCCCCTATTAGAAAAAAGAAACGTACATGTAACGTCAAAAATGCTTGGACACGACACGTCGGCGAGACTAAAATTTTGCGAACGTAAACGATTCCAATTCGCGCGGGAGAGCTTGTCGATCTGAATGGCAGCAGTTGATATGATATTTTTACTCAAATATATAAGCACGATTGACACGATTCCGCATTTGTAGAAGTAATGCGAAGTTAAGGAATCAGACAAAATATTAGCCGATACGTATATACATGTACGTATTTGTTATTTATATTCTACTTAGATTCCGCCTTGAATGCGGCGGTTAATGCATTCCGGAACGTGCAAACGATAGTCGCCTTTGCGAACGTGATAAAAACGGTGAAGATTAACGCGTTGGCTAAGATGAATACACGATGAATACTATTTTTATCATTATACATGCATCGTGCGTCAAGCGAGTAATATTGCGCATTCGATTTAATAAACATGAAGCGGTCTCTCGAGTCACACGAGATGAATGTGCTAATGGACATTTAAACGAAAAAAAGAGGTCCAAAGAGGAGCCTCGATTCTCCCATCTCATGCAGCATAGAAGCTTGCAGCAACGTTGCAGCAACGGATTGCAATAGAACATTATCAAGATTTTTCCAAGCTAAATGGCCAAGTTAGAATCTCGACGCGGTTATTGGTGCATAATTTCACGCCTTATTGCATGTGAATTTGTGCAATAAAATACAGTAAAATATACAAACGTTTCGATCCTTATATCGTAGCGATCAGTCTGAGGAGGATTCTAAACAGGACTGCAACTTGCAACGTTGCTACAATATTGCCGCAATATTTCTATACCATACGTGATCTCGCGGTCATGGGGGATCGTGGGGGGCACGGTCGTTATTAATTCTCGGCATTCTTCGGGCCCAAGGGGGTACGTTTCTCGTTATCGTGCTCGAGAAGGGAGTCGAGTGGTCATTCGCGCAAACGTGAGCGCGCGCCACGAGCGCGCGTAGCTGTTATCGTCGTTATCATCGTATCCCATTGAAATATCGTGTTTCCAGATCGGCACGGAGGTCGCCCATCCAGGAGTGGCGAACGACTTCGGGGATGTCAACGCCAGGAAATATCACACGTACTACCAGTGGGTCTGCTTCGTGCTGTTTTTCCAGGTAGACACAGATCCTTCATTCGTGCCTTCTTATCGGCTATCTTACACGTGCGTTGCACGGGAGCGCGCACGCCAGACGAGAGATAGAGCCCGACTTCCTCCGATCTGCCGTCTCTTCTTTGTGCTTCGTCCGTCCGTCTGTCTTTCTGCTGATCCGCGCTGATCTCTCGTATGGCGACTTGACTCATCTTGTCGGCCCGTATGAGGGCCAGAAGGAAGAGGGGGCGTGGTTTCGCTCTCCGAAATTTAGGAGATGTTAAATGCAGAAGATGTTAAATAATTATTTTTATTTTATTTTTTTTATTTTAATTTTAACATGAAGAGATTTACATGTTAATTTACACTGTGCTGATCTTTTTGACCAGTTTTAATTGTGATATAAATCTGTCTGCGTAAGAGAAGTTAATAGCTGATCGATCGATTTCACGATTCACTTTGAGCAGTGACATTTGCGTGAGCAGTAAGGATTTTAATTTCAGACTTGGAAATTAATGTTAATACAATATCCAGGGAATTAAGAAGATTTCGTGGAAGAAGATTGAATCCGATCGCTGAAAGATATTCAGAAGAGAGATCGACGGTAAATTCAGCGGGAATAAAATTATGCATACATGCGTGCGTTCTTGATGTATCCTGCATAATAATGTAGCTTCGTGAAAAAGCGGACTCGGTCAGCTATTACCATTGTGGGCGACCAGCGATATTTAGTATGCAATTAGAGTTTCTGTTTATTTATTTTTTTATCAACAGGCGCTTGTGTGCTACTTGCCGCGATATCTGTGGAATTGTTGGGAAGGCAATCTGGTACAAACGCTGGTGAATGGCATGAATCACGGCATGGATCAGCAGGAAACCATAACGAAGAAGAAACACGTCCTCATGGATTACTTAATGAGGCACATCAGGGTAAGAACGAGAAGTCCTAAATCCGAATCCGATTTCTGTAACGAGTTCTTGATAGACACGTTTAATTTCCCAGACATTCAAATATAAATTTACAAAATAGTAGTAGACAATAGAATTCGGGGTCAGAAAATTCAAGGTATCATTTAACAGGCATGTGTCTTATCACTCTTCGTGGTGGTCATTGATATCCAGCGGTATAGCTTTCAACAACATCGCACGTGCCGTTGGTGTCATCGCCTCCCCACGTTAAGATGTTTTCAAAACAAGCTCGGGAATCTAGACTCGCAGATAGCCGTTGAATTTGAATTGTTAAGGAGCGCGATGCCCGCTTTTCAACTGCGCCATAACTCGGGAATAAATACGCATCAATTTAGTAACGGCACGTGAACGTAAATCTAGAAAGATCGTTGAGAAACTGTAGCCTGAATCGATGCGTCGAGTACTTCTATTTCTCGCTGAAAGACAAACGGAGACAGATTTGTATCGCGCGCTGCATCGCGCGCTGCATTTGCTCCGTAAATAGATTAGTGCGAGATTATTGCGGTGCCGTTTAGGCGGAATACGTTAGATGACGATCAGAGCGACGTCAGGGGTTCGCGGGCGACTGAGAGAGGGAGAGAGGGAAGAGGAGGACGAGGGAGACGACCGCGTTAAGTCCAATTCGCCCTCGTTGAGTCCAATTGGCGTTAATTCAGCGACGAATTGTGCTTTCAGAGACACAACTCGTACGTGTATCGGTACTTCGCCTGCGAGGTGTTCTGCCTGATAAACATATTCGGCCAGATGTACCTGATGAACCGATTCTTCGGCGGGCAATTCATCAGCTACGGGGTGCGGGTGCTGCAGTTCTCGGACCTGCCGCAGGAGGAGCGGATCGACCCGATGGTCTACATATTCCCGCGCGTCACCAAGTGCATCTTCCACAAGTACGGTCCGTCCGGTACGATCCAGCAGCACGACTCGCTCTGCATCCTGCCGCTCAACATCGTCAACGAGAAGACGTACATCTTCATCTGGTTCTGGTTCCTGATACTGTCCGGCATGCTGATCGGCCTGCTGCTGTACCGCCTGGCGATTATTATCATGACGAGCCTGCGCTCGCGGCTGCTGCATCTGTCGACGCGGATGCTGCCGATCGAGATCTGCCAGAGTGTCAGCAAGAAGCTCGACCTGGGCGACTGGTGGATACTCTACTGCCTGGCGAGCAACATGGACTCGCTCCTCTACAGGGATTTCCTCATGGAGTTCACGAAGAAGATGGGCGACACCAGCTCGAGGCCCGTGACGGCATAAGCGCGAGACCGTCCTAGACGTGTAGCGTGTTGGTGTATAGTACGAGAATTACTTAGCTTAAATACGACATCGACATGGACTCACTCCACACCTCGCGACGCGCTTTTCCGTTGCTGATCGCGCGCGTATCGTCGTGGCGTCGCGCTACGACTTATATAGATTATATTTTCGTACCGCGTCAAGTACCGTAGCGTTAATCCACACACGCGCGCGAG
Source organism: Ooceraea biroi (assembly GCF_003672135.1). NCBI lineage: Eukaryota > Metazoa > Arthropoda > Insecta > Hymenoptera > Formicidae > Ooceraea > Ooceraea biroi. The sequence goes on along the minus strand of NC_039506.1, from coordinate 16,062,280 downwards.
AGGGATCGAGGTTGACGCCGGACTTGATTCCGCTTCCTTTGTACGTGGCGATTCGGAGTTGTCGCCAGCGATCTCCTTCAAGCTTTTAATTAAACATGAAAATGGATGAAGGAATGACCGATCGTTTCGACATCAATTTTGTTTTTTTATGACCGTGTAATAATTGTTAAAAGTTCGAAGGATGCTCCGAGTCGCGTTACGCAAGATTGATCTTCTCCAAGTCAACGATCACACTTCTTCGACATTCCCGGCTTGGGCGAGATCAGCGCAGCGATATTACACTTACGCGGTCTCGCGCGCGCGGATGAGATTTTAATGAGGCAGTTTCATGTAGAATATATATGTAGGGATAGGTACGAAGCTGGTGAGGAGCGATAGTCCGTTATTCGACGAACGCTGTTATTCGAAGAGGAATGATCCTAACGCGACTCTGGCGTGAGCAGTGTACGTGAAAATTTAGCTCAATTGCGGAACCCGTATGTCATGTATATAATGTAACGGACGCGCAAAGGGTGTTTCCACTGCGCGTATCCCCTTCATCAGCGGAGCAGGACGAGAACGACGATGGAAAAGGTATTTTTAGCTCTTCGAGATCGTTCGATGATCGAATTTACTTTTATTCGCCTTGAAAGTTTTCTTGTCCTCAAGGTCTTCAAGAGGACCTCGCGCGATTCGAGGCAAAGAATTCCTTAAAAAAAAATACTCAGTTTCCAGATGCTTTCAACGAGTTGCGTTTACGTTTTGATGTATTGAAGGACGACGTGATTCTGTGTCACAACTAATGTCCGAGGACCAGATAGATATAATTTATCGCCGATTGCCTTAGTCGCGCAAAAGTGATTGTACACTCTGCATACTCGTTCGCCGGTTGCTCAAAGCGTATTAACATTTCCATTGGCACTTTTACTTCGTGCTCGCAGTCGCGTTCGGGAATTCGGTACGTCGATCGTGACGACCTTGGAAAAAGTGCGACGTGTAATCTAACTGTTCACATCGGATTAAGCGATCTCTCCCGCCCGCCCGCCCGCTCGCTCGCTTGCATGAAATGACCGATGAAGTTGCAATTTATCGTGACGTGCATGTTACCGGCCTGTCGGCCTGGCGTTTTTAGCGGACATTTATTCACTCGGCGTGACGCATGAGCATCTCATGAGCGACGCGCGCCTTATTTATCCCTTATATGTCAATTAAGAGAAAAGAGGCTACGTTAGAAGAACGCGTGATCTGGCGTCGCTTAATTATGGTATAGCGTGTAGAATCCTCGACTTCAATTTGCTCGAGTCTTTAACGAGCTCAACAATGACATCCCGAGTCTTTATGTAACGGGAATATTTTTATCTTGTTGTAAAACTGAGAGATATTTAATATAATATTGATATAATATTGAATATCAGAGAATTAGAATCTCTTGGCAGTTTTTATTTCTTTTTTTTTTTGTTTTTAGACAAGGTTCAAGTCCGTCATTCAAATTAAGGTCGAGGATTTCGATACCGAGCAACGTGTAATCTCAAACTATCTCCTTCCGCGCAACGTAACGGGGAACAAATTACTCTCGCATTACGACTTAAGTCATGTCCAGGCGCGTTCACGTATACGCGCTTGTGTACTTTCGCTGCCAACCGATTGCGTCATCTTGGACCGCAAGAGAACCGCGTCATACGAGCTAGCTCGACTAATAATGGTTACTGGAGGATTGCGATGATTGCGTAGTGGCGATCGGAAATATCGTAAGAGAAAAAAACTTCTTCGTTCTTCCTTACGTTAACTTTGTTCAATTCCTTTTTATTCGTTAATCGCATCGGAATTGATTTGCTTAATCGTGCTCGCGTGCATGTCCTGCAGTTATTGCGTAAGATGTGATAAACAGTAGTAACAATCGAGAGAGAGACTAAAGGTCGAAGTCTTTGAGAGAGGCGAGAAACTTTATTGTCGACTCGCTCGATATCCCGCGCAAGATTCTTTAGCCGTTTGTGTTCTACGGACAACGCCGCCGTTGTCGAGACAAGACTTTTCCACTTGGGACTCGTGGACTCGTTCGTTCATAGCCTCTTAGCGTTTAAGTTTGATTGTATCTAAGAGAATAAAGATGTGTAAAGAGATTGAATCTTGAACGATCTGAACCAGAGCTGAACCCTGCGTTCTTCCTCCGCGGGGAAAACGCGGAGATTTCAACGCGACACGTGATCGATTCGTGGAAAACAATTCCTGCGCATTGTAATGCCGAACTGTAACTATAACGCGCTAGATATGTTCTCCTGATACTTTATCAAGTGCGGTGTTCGAAGTGAATCTGTTCGATTGTTTAATTATCGTTATAAATTTCGAGGGATTGCAATTCGTGGGCATTGTGCCTCTTGCGTCATATTTCGTCATTTTGCAGCAGACCGCCTGTAGTTGTGCATCTACTTGAGCACTTTGAACAGCGGGTTGCCTGCCCACAGGCGCAGCGTTACGTGTTAATTTACTTACGATGTTATATGAAATTTTCCATAACAATATCTAGCGCGTGCATTGTCGTCTTTTTTTTGTTACTTCCTCTTTTGTCAGAAGGTAAATTTTGTAAGTAAATATTAAATTCTACAGCTGCTTTTACGCACGTCACGAGCGCCTTTGCGTGCAAAATTCATACGTTTACGCCGAAGCGGGTTGCCATTTTGCAGGCGGGACTGCAGGTAGGGTTGCGGTGCTACAGGTGTCTGAGGAAACGCAAACTAAAACCGTTATCGAGATACTCGATGTCTGCGGTTATATCCATCGTAACTTTGAACGGCGGATTGCCATTCTGCAGACGCGGAGAGATATATGTCAAACGAATTGCGATAGCACAGGCGTTCTAGTGGAAACTGATCACCACAGGGTACTAAAGCGTATCGAAAGAGCCACGCTGTTCAGTATCAGAGAGACTTTTATTGAGTGGTTTGCTGTGTTCTGTGAGATAAATGTAAAACAATTCGGACTAAATCAGACAGTGTTGACAAAATAATATTTTACTACGGAATAATATTTTATTAAAAAACTTACTATAATAAAATTGCTGAGAGAAACGACCGAGTTGTTATCATTATAAGTTACTTCCTACATAATGCCTAACGTAAAAACGTATTATCATCACAATAGATTGTTATAATAATTCCTGACATTTCCCGTATTTTCAGACTCATTTGGTATGCCAAGAAAACAAGAAAAAAATGATCCTTATTAAGTTTAATCGACGTCGGAAGAATCGGTCCTAAATTAGGGACGAATACCCGAAAGAGACGCCTCGCGGAGCGCGACTAGGTGGAAGCGCGGAGGAGTCTCTCGTCTCTCTCTTCCTCTTTCTTTCTTCTCTCTCTCTCCCTCTCTCTCTATTTCTCTTACCCAGCAAGAGATGCACGCGCTCCCGGCGTATACTCGCACGCTCGATTCGGGTTCGGCGTTTCTATTCCTGGCGCGGTCCGACTCCTCGTCTCCGGCTCCTCCTAACCGGAGATGCCATGCCCCGGCTACGAGCGAGCGCGCGCGTCCAGTGCGGAGCGGAGTCTGCCCGCGACGGAGTCGAGCGTGTACGTGCGCGGCGCGCGGAAGTGGCTGCCGGAAATGTGCGTGCGTGTGATGCGACGGGATCGAGAGCGTGGACGACGACGACGACGACAGGACGACGCCGACACCGCTCGCCGACGAACCGCGGGCCGTCGACGAACAGCGGATCGCGCCGCGAACGCGACCCTACGCGGCTGATCCGCGCGGAAACGTCCGCCGCTTCCGGCGCGGAGCTCGCGGCCAGCGGAATGCCGAGCGGATCGTTGACGGTCGCCGAGAGATCCGCGACTCCCCGCTAACTTGATCTCAAATCCCCGGACTAGCGACGGAAATGTCGGACCGCCGTCGGCCGCGCTGGAAGTCGCGACGCCCCGCGAACCACCTCCGGCGGAAGTTGTCGAGCTAGAGTGTTCTCGCCGCGGGGTGTGAGACCGATCGCTGATCGACAGCCGAGTGACAGCGTGCGCACGCGGCCGCGAGTGGCAGGCATGAACGCCGGGGACATTCGCTGCCCTTCCGTCCCTTCCTATGTCCCTTGCTGTCGATGTCGAGTCGCTAGAAGACGTAGGTCCCCTCTCGAGTCTCGGAAGAGAAGATTCTTGGAGACTTGTCGCGACAGCGTGGTTGGTTTTTAATAATACGGTAAACGACGTGTTCACGTCACGGTGAACGATATGATGTAAGTTCACGATGAAGTCATCACTCCAGCTTATAGTCACTTGTAATACTGAATGCGAGATTCCAGCATTTTCGTACATAAAGCTCGATATTACAAAAATTCCTACAAATTGTCAGAAGGGTGTCATCGAGTTTAAATTTCAATGTGCGAACACGTAAAAGAAATTTAACGGAAGGAACGTCTTTTATGTTCGCAACATTGAAAATTGCGCCCATCGAAATTACATAGTCCAATCGCTGATTACTGCTTCGGATATTTTCGGACGACCCTTGTTCACGATGATGCATTGCTCCCGGACGTGGCGAGCGGGCTGGACTGGCTGACTCGACAGTCTCGCTCGGATTCGTGTGTTTAGATTATCAGCGGAAAGCTTTCGCCTCTCGCTCGGATCCACGTGGTCAGATCGTCGGTCCCCCTTTATGAAAAATCACATTAACACCGAGTTTTTCGGCCAAAAGCGCGCGCGGACATGCCCGCTTTTCTCTATTTTCGTATCATGAGGAAGAGACAAACGCAGGCAGATAAATGTGCCATTGTCACTGTTTATGCACCAATCCTGCGTTCTCGCTACGTGACAGAGATATAATAAAGAGGAACAATGCGAAATTGACAATAGACGACCCCCCCCATTGTCCCCTCCCGATGTCAGTTTCCGGAAACGTCGCGGGAGCCTTCAAAACGTAACGACAAACTTTATATTTATCTTCGGCAGCTAAAAAAAGAAACTGACAAATTGCGTGAAAAATGATGCGAATGGGAGAGACGACACGGAACACATGTGATTACATTTTTATCTCTCATTTTGTTTACATTTCCCTGCCGATACGTTGACAAGATGATTCTCGCGCTGATTCACATCTCACCAGACGCGCGCCGCTCGGGTTCCATTCGTGGTCGCGAGATATCTCGATTCGCACGTGGCGAGGCAGACGCAGCGTGCCAATCTAATCTCCAATCGAATGACGCCGCGCACGCTTTATTTAAAGCGCTTTACGCCGCGCTAATGCGTTTACTACAAGCGCCAGCTAATTCACAAGTCGAGGTTGCGAACTCGCGCGCACCCGCTATATCCGTCTGCTCTCGCGATTGTCCGACTATCGGCCTATTAATGGTGATGTATCGCTTCCGTCGCTCTTCGCGGTTCCTTCATTAATAAACGCCCGAAGTGCCGTTACGCCGTTATGTAATCCGCGCGTAGAGCGGCACAACTCGAGCGCGAAGAATCTTCAAGTACCTCCGGGATCCGAGTACGTTACTCTCCGTATTTCCGTGCGTGCACGAGTCGCCCGAACCTGGGCTGCGCCGGATTCAGATATTTGGGGCTACACGTGTGACCGATCTTCGCAAGAGAAGCGTCATCGAGACGCTTCAGTTGCTCCTCGGGCGTTATCTATTTCAAGACTTTATCTTGCAGCCTTCTCTCTCGCTGAACTTCTCAAATTCAGCGTTTGATTGCGTCAAATTAAATCCAGAATTTACGAGCCTTGTAACTATGGGAAATTGGAGTTCTTTGCGTATATTGTGTGCGCAGATAAACGGTATACGTTTACTAATACTCTTCCTCCGCGTTACATCGCCGGGATCAAATGCCGCTCAAGTTATAGTTTAGGCTTTCCGCGAGGGTCCGGTGGATGACGCCGGCGATCTGAAAGGGAGCCCGCGCGATTACCATCAGTGCTCAAGGTATGCCTGCAATGGCATCTTAAAGGTAGACGTAGACTGGTAGAAAAAGCCGGAACGGCATCGCCACAATCTATGCTCAATTCCGCTATAAAGAACGCGAATGATAAACATTCGGCATGAGTGCTGGGGGGTTGAGAGGGAGCGCGGGACGCATTAAGGCTCGACTCACATTGCGCCGATGATCGTCCGCGCTTACGCGGCCTAATTGTGATCCAGTTAAATATCTCCGAAGGCGCTGCGATAAGAAGGCCACGTGGAAATCAAGATCTCGTGCAATACACGATTATGCGATTCACCATACGAGGAATATACAGGGTACTAGTCTCTTTGAATCGAACAATTTTCGTCCTTTGACTTTTTTCATATCATCAGAGGAAGCAGAGATATTCTAAGTGCTACAGTTAGAGGAAACAAACTGTAGCACTTAGAATATCTCTGCTTCCTCTGATGATATGAAAAAAGTCAAAGGACGAAAATTGTTCGATTCAAAGAGACTAGTACTCTGGTAAGAAAATTATTTTTTTTAATGTGACCTTTCACAAGATATCAAGGTCATGAACAATTTTTTAAATGAGATGGTATATTTTCCTTAACGAAATGATGTAGCTTGTAAAAAAGCAAATTCAACCATACAGAATATGTTGACCTTCGAATGACTTTGAACCACAAAAATCACGTTTAGGAAAAGAAACTCTATTTATTGTATGTATAACTACAAAGATATACCTTTTTTACAGATGTTCGAAATGATCACCGACGCACGAATCACTTCCTGATCGCTGGATTGGACGTGGTGGAAGAATTTCTTGGTCGGCTCGATCACCAGATCTTACGCCTCTTGATTTTTTTCTTTAGGGACACCTAAAAAATGAAGTTTATCGCGATATTCCGACAACACCTGAAGATATGCGAGAAAGAATTCAGCGTGCGTGCACCGCAATTATTCCGGAATCTCTCAAAAACGTAAAACAATCGTTTATTCATCGAATTCGAAAGTGTATGGAAGCAAACGGTGATCATTTCGAACATCTGTAAAAAAAAGGTATATCTTTGTAGTTATACATACAATAGAGTTTCTTTTCCTAAACGTGATTTTTGTGGTTCAAAGTCATTCGAAGGTCAACATATTCTGTATGGTTGAATTTGTTTTTTTACAAGCTACATCATTTCGTTAAGGAAAATATACCATCTCATTTAAAAAAATGTTCATGACCTTGATATCTTGTGAAAGGTCACATTAAAAAAAATAATTTTCTTACCAGAGTACTAGTCTCTTTGAATCGAACAATTTTCGTCCTTTGACTTTTTTCATATCATCAAAGGAAGCAGAAATATTCTAAGTGCTACAGTTAGAGGAAACACCCTGTATAATAAATAATTCCTCTCCGCAGATATAACATGCGTCTAAGGTAATCACGATCGATTCATGGCGATTACGATTTGTAAAAAAAGGAGCAAGTTATATTTGCTTTAGAGCATCGAGACCCGCCACAATTTCCCGTGTTCAATATTGAATATTTAAATTTTCAACGATCCTTCTTCGGTTCGAAACGACGACGTGGTGTGAATCCGTCCTAAAAGCGCCAGAGACGCACGCGCGGGGCGAGCGTGAAATGAAAGGGTAAGTGGGAAGTAGTGCGAAGTGCACTTGTTCCTCGTGAACACCCGATTCTTCGCCGTTGCGAAGGGGGGGCAAGGGGTGCGATCGCGTAAACGATAAACTATAAACTAGCGCACGCGTGAAACGGAATCGCGGAAATCACAGCCCCGATTCATCGACTTGAAATCGATTTTCGGCCGCGATTATCCCGCGAGTGCCCGGTGTATCCCACCACCGTAACAAGATGTACGGGGGCGCGTATCAAAGCCGGATGTGCCTTTGAAGTGGCCGGTGCGTTAATTGCCGCCAAGCTCTCGATCGTTCCGCCGTTCGAGCCCGCCGGCCCGTAGCATTAATGGGACTCGGAAAAGAATCACGTGGAAGAGAGACAGAGACAGAGATGGGGATAGAGAGCAAAAGAGAGAACTTGCGCGCGTCGGTTATAAATAAAGCGAGGGGGCCCCCTTGAGCATTTTCGCCGAGACTTCGCAATCCTCGTCGTGTATCCGTTGTGTATCCGCCGGTACCACTTGTCTCACTTATCATCCTCGCGATATCCTCTCCCTATCGCTCAGCCGCATCTGGAAAAAGTTTCCCTTCTAACGTTCCGCGCCATATTTACTCCGCGCGCGCGGCCAAATAAGAAGGACGGGACTGTGGATATCCGTTTTGACGACGGCGATAATAATCAAGATATAACTTTATCTGCGCGCGGCCATCGCCGCGGAGAATTAGCGGCAAATTGGTAGCTAATTGGCAGAACGGCGAGTCCCGCATAAATTGTTATTGGATTTTATTCTCCGCGAGACGTCAAAACGTAACGCGAGAGCGCCGCGTTAATTGCGCACGAATTAAAATTCTGGATACACTGTAGCGCTTTTGATAGGTTTAATGCGGGTACACACATTCATAAACAACGCGAACCGCTTAATAGATACCTCACGGGATTTTATTCGCGTTCGCGTTTGAACATTTACAATATTTCCGCGGATCTCAGTAAACGTGTATCCGCCCGATTTTCCTAACAAAAATGCATCGCCCCGGTGACGTCCACGTGAGGAACATTTGGGACGTTTAGCTTCGCGAGCCCCGGCGATGTCCAGCGAGCTGTTCCTCTGCAGCTTTTCGGAGCATTTGATCATTTTGGCACGTTCAACATTTCTCATTTCCATTCCGCAGTTAAAACATCGGCGGAACGTCCAAGTAAGCAAGCAAGCGAGCGAGCGAGCGCGCGAACAAGTGTAAAATGTTTTATTTTCCCAAAAAACGTTTCAACTCCAAAACGGTTACAGCGAGCGCATCTTATCTTGGCACCGGCCCAACAGCACAACCTCACTCGCGCAGGAAACCCTTATACTTTCGTAACGCCGACAAAGCCGACACCGTCCGAGGTGTCGAGCGTGCACGACGATATCTCGCCGCCGAGGGAGTTACATCGATTCCGCGAGTGCGAAGCACGGATACGCGACAAATCTCGGGCGATTCGCTCGATATAAATACGGCGCGGCGATATCTCGCCGTGAAATTAAGCGGCACCGCACTTGATCTTGAAACCGATCGGACGCGAAACCGGGAATAACGCTCGGCGGATCCGCGCGGACGGAATTAATCCGGCCGAGTGCGTAATCGGATTTCCCGCGCGGCCAGGACGCGCGCGGTCTAATTGAATCGCGACGGGAACACGGGAGTCAATCTCGGTTTTACGAGCGCGCTATGGGGGGTTCACCGATTCTTCTCCGGGAGAAATATATCAAAGCGCGTTAAATCAGGGTATGTTTTTTTTATTAAGAATATTCATTTGTAACATGTAATAATTTCCACTGCGGGAAAATTCTAAATACGAGAGTCCCTCTTAGCGTCAAGAAGTTCCCTCAGCATTTTCCCCTTTTACGGTGCGCGCCTCTTCTAACGAGCGGCTTAATCGGATTTCCGGCCGTTGATGACTCGCGCGATGACTCGCGGCCGGATATTTTCGTACGCTTTCTCCGAAATTTTCCAAGACGCGTCACTGTCCGTTCGGTTTCTTGATCGGTCGCTCTTGATCTTCGCCGAAGAACGACGCTGCCGAATCGGTTGCACGCCGCGTGCTTTCGACGAGACCGTTCGTTTTCACACTTCCCTCCCTCCCTCGGCGCTCTCAAAAGGATTGGTAAAAAAAAAGGAAAAGGAATGGTGACGAATTTACGGTGACTTTACTGCGGCATCAAACGTAAGACGCGAGACGAAACACGCGAGATCCGCAGCGAGGCGCGTCGTAAAGATTTTTCGCGCTCCTTCATGGACGCTCGCCGAGAATACCGGCGTGAAATCTCGGTAACCCACGAAGGACCCTCGTAAAACACCTAAATGCACGTAGTCCCGCGCAATTTACGTATGAAAGACGTCGGATCATGAATCGCGTGAATAAATTCTCCTCTTTAGAATATCAAAGGAAGCGATCGCAGAGATACGGTGCTTGCCGCGATCTATTCTTCGCAAAGAATAGAGCATTCCCGGAGCACTCGCGAGTCGCCGGAACCGCTCAGCTCACGAACGCGAGGGCCGCGGTGTCACTCGAGATATCTTTGTATTCCAGCAAATATTCGAAAGAATTTCAATGAAACAAGAGGAGAAGAGGGCACCATTGTCGCGCGACAATCGCTGGATTGTTGGAATGATTTAGTTCGCAGCGATTGCACGCGGCGATTCGGTGATTCGAATTTTATTCAAGAAAATGCTAAGTCATCGGTGATGGGGAAGGATGTACGAAGGGAGAAACTGTCGCAGCGTCGCGCGCTGGTCCCTTTAAAGGCGGCGCGGAGAAGATCGAGTGCCAAAGATGAACCGTAATCGCTACGTGAGGGGACAATATTTTTCTTGACAGTAAGGGAACATGATCGAAAGATCGTTAATGTAATATCGAGATCGTGATTCGCGCTTGATCGACCAAAGAATTCACCAAAGTGCTTCACTAAACACGAAATCGCCGGCGAAGCGACGCACGAGGGATGCTTGTATCTTTTCGACGTCATCAAAGAAACCTCTTCTGGCGTATCTGCCACTGCCGTAGAGACAAAGACAAGAAAGATTTGAATAAGTGAGTGAAACGATCTGCGGTGACTCTTATCGACTGTGACTTGTGTTCCAAAACGGGTCAGGAAGATCAGGAAGTATGGACTAAGATGCACATTCTGCACCTCCGCGTGAACTTCATGAGTGCTTCCGGTGTTCCCTCGATTCCTGAACTCGCGCCGTGGCCCAGAACGAAAAGGTGGACGGCGGGTGGAACCAGTCCGAATCTCGGTGCAGTCGAGCGGCCCTGAAATTCAGAAACGGAGGCGGAAGATGTAGAGGAACGTGGCGGAGACGAGGAAGAAGAGAGATTCCAGGGGGTGATTTATTTTCGGGGCGAGTTCGCCGTTTGATCGGCGTGGGTCCCTGATCCCCGCGTTGGTTGCGCGGTGTCAAGATGCTGGACATATTCCGCGGCCTGAAGAGCCTCATAAAGATCTCGCACATCCACATCGACAGCGCTGTGTTCCGTCTGCACTACAGCCTCACGGTGATCCTGCTGATATCGTTCTCGCTGATCGTCACCACCCGCCAGTACGTCGGCAACCCCATCGACTGCATACACAGCAAGGACCTGCCCGAGGACGTCCTGAACACTTTCTGCTGGATACACAGCACGTACACGATCACGGCGGCGTACCGGAAACGGGAAGGCTTGGAAGTGCCCTTTCCTGGTGTCGACAACTCCCGAGCGTACCCCGAGAGCGAGCGGAAGGAGTACAGATACTACCAGTGGGTCTGCTTCATGCTGTTCCTGCAGGTAACCAATCGGCTGTGATTCAGGGTATTCAGTTCTTTTCTTCTTATTCAGTGCTCTATCTATATCATGCATCGAGGCATTCGAGGTAATTTTCGCATTAATTAATTTAAATCGCTCGATAAAGTGGAGAAAGTTTTAAGTGAATTTTGAGTAGAATTTTAAGTTTCGGAAAATTTTAAATAATTTTGCTACCCAAGAACGTGTCTTGTATTCTTGAACATACACACTTGAGAATTTATAGATGCATAGAAATAAGCTTGAAGATGCATAAAGCTGAATCTAAAGACACCTTTATAGATGCCCCATTAACAATAAAATTTCGAATAAACTTGCGACAAATCTGACGAGTCGGGTGACGATGGCAAACTACCTATTGCGAATTGTTGACACGTAATGACATATCCGCGGGTGTTTCTGCGATCGCGGGCATAAAAGGTAAACGCGTGCCGGAGAGTGGCCGCGGAGCGCGTTCCGCGCGACAAACCAACCAACGCGTGGCCGAATTTACACGCGGCCGTTAAAAACAGGCGCGAGCGTAATGGCCCGACGCTAATCCGCTCCGCTGGCGGACGCGCGGCGTCGTCGCCGATCCGACGAGCGAAACATCAAACACACCCACGACGAGAGCGTTTAACGCCGAACGTGCGGTTTGCATACGGCCCGTTAAATGTACCCGACACACGCTTTTAAGCGCTGCGCTCGTAAGCTCCCGTCCCTCTTCCCTGCCTTCCGCCTGCTGCCAATCCGCCCGTCGTCAATCCCGTTCCGCTCGCGGCTCGGCGCGAGCGACCTACACCTCGGGGGTGGCCCGCATCTAGTCCATTGCCAAGAAGGAAACCTTAGCGTAACGCCAGAGTCGGACTTCGTCCCGGTGAGGGTTGCAACGTCGATCATTCGCCTTGATCGCGTTCGATCAAAGACGCTCGCGGCGATCACGCCGCCGCTGCGGCGGCCTCTTGCGTCCCTGAACGAAAGGTGCGCGATGCGATCGATTGAAGACTCACCTTGGAACTGATCGGCCCCGTACATCGTGACGAAAAAATCAGCAAAATCGTGTGGAAAAATTCGTTTCCGTGAAGAATTGCCGTAGCGGCCGCTGGAGCTGCTAAAGCTGTCTCTCAACGGGAAATGATTTTTAACGGAACGGTAAAGGGGTCGCGGACTCTTCAGTTCTCTCCGTACAGGAAACGGGGGTTGTCTTAGAGAAAGTTTGGGCGAAACTTGCGCGGCGCGCACCTGAAATAGCGGTCCACAGTGTTTTCCTTGTCCGCTCGCGCGCGCGTTTCTTTCGCGCTGCGCGCATTGATGTCCGAAAATAAACTCGCTCGACGAGGGACCGTCGTACCCCCCTTGCGAGGGTTCCTTTCCTACGTCCAGGTTTCCTCGCCTCCCTTCGTGTGTTTTTTCGCCCGTCCTCTCAAAGCAAACCGTACCGGTTTACAGTTTCGAGTGGTCGCTCGCTCTTTTTCGTTGATGTATTCCCCTTTCTCCGGTGTATCTTTGCGCTTCTATAATTATCGTTGAGCTAATTTCGCTGTTTACCGGACAATGGGTTTTGTCCCGTCCGCGTGTATCTCGTTCGCTCTCGTCGCGCTTTCCCGCACAGCCATGTAATTTTCGATCCTAATGTTAGTAACGCTTCTTGCTCGGAGAAAAGAAAATGTTAATATATACATAAATTTTAGTCTTTTCTCTACAGTCCAAGAAAGACTTATTTCAAGTTGAAATATGTTTTTCCGATTGCAAAATACTGATATTGATTTGAAACGTCAAATGACATGGTAACTTTGAATTGTTTATATATTATGAAAATGAGGCAAGCATTTTCGAGGAAACAGACTCAGGCTCATGCATACAGCTAATGCAAAACTCGCGCGTGCGCGTGAGTCGCACGCATTATACATTACAAAATATCAAGAAAAATAAACCGTTATCGAAGGAAAAATATACGTTCAGGACGGGACATGGCAAGAGCGAGAAACGTTAGAACGGTTAAAGCGTCGGATGTTAAAAGAGTCAAGCTTATAATCAAAGCTGCCAGTCGTTTCCAGTTCTCCACCAATCAGTTTCGACAAGCTGCGTGAGATTTTTTCGCACCTCGGAGGCTGTGTAGTGAGGCGCCGAGAAAGCCGACAAAGAGGGTGGCTTAATGAGCGCTCCATCGGCGGACCAATTCCGGTTCTTAATTAGAGCGCGTCTTATTCCTTCACCTTTTTATTGCTCCGTATTTTTCTTGCCGAGAAAAGGGCTGGTCGCGCGGTAAAAAGGGCGCAACGGCGAGTACAGCAACGTATGCGTCCGTTCTGGTCTGCCTCGAGTGCGCTTTTACGCGCGAGATAATGGCGCGCTTAATTTCGTAGTCCGGAATACGCGCGCGCGCGGTGTAACGCGGTCGATTAAGTATATTTTTGATCGTGCCGATCATGATCACGAACCGCCCTGTACTTCCCGGCCGCAATTAGAGCGACGAGCTCGCGCGCGCGGGGGCAGATCAACCTCCGCATCGCCCCTCCTCCGCTCCTTAATGCTCTCGCGTTACGGTAATGCAAGTGTGTCGCGTCATGTAGCGTAACGAGGGTAAAGATCGAAGGCCGACGAATTGCGTACCGTCCATTACGTCTCACCCCGAGTTTTTCCTACCCCGACTTTTCGGACGGAAATAGACCGCCCTCCTCGCGATACGTTATCGCGCGGATCTCAACGCGTGAGAGAGAGTTCGCAGCCTCTCGGCGACTCGGCTGTTTCCGCGACGTTGTAAACGTTTTGCTCGCGTTGCCGTAAAGCGAGGTGTTATGTATCTACTCGTAACGCACGCGATGTGCAATCATACTTTGGAAAAAATCTGTGAGAATCGAGGCTTTGTCTTCGTCTAGATTCTGCGCCAACGTCGTTGATTGATGATTATCAATCAATGCAGCAGTTTGAAGAAATCGCACGACGTTGAAGTTTATCAATCAATTGTTATATGTACTTTTTGTGTTTTTTTTCACTTTTTTATATTTATATTGTATCGTTTTATATATTATAAAATTGACTGTTATAAATCTACATTTTAATATATCTATTTATATATGTATGGAAGATTGGAGCAAAGGTTTATGCGCGATATGAGATATCGTAGCGCACCAGGTTGTAATACACTTTGATACTCTGTCCATCAGTGTTTGGCTGACCGTCCTGACCCGACACTACTTGCAAGATGATATAAGTCATATGTTATAGCATCGAGGTCAAGGGATGCCTCTCAAGTCCGGCCAGTCTTCTGACAGCTAGCATCCAAGGCTCACGCGCGTGTCTTACGCGACTCAATTTATTGTCTTTAAATTTTCTCCCTCCGTATTCTTGAAACTTGACACTTTCAGTTCTTCAGATTAAATTTCACCGTATTTCACCGTAAATTGCGTTAGCGGATTTGCGAACGGAGTTAATCGCGCGTTAATCAAGATAATGATGAAAAGTGAGACGAAATTAACGGACAGTCGAATATGTGAAAAATTAAATAAAATTTTCGACTAAAAGTTACTAAATTAAATGACGAATAAATAGTGTTTCACGTATGTGTACTTTCGTGATGTGCATTACGTTAATAAAAAAATATTTACAACTTTAAATATAAATTATTACATTATTAAAATTACAAACCACAAGAATGTGAAACTAATAATAGGAAATCGTGCCAATAACTTTTACTTACATACTAAAACCATGAAGAGACCAAATCAATGTGTTTTGCGAAGATACGAGAAACATTGAAATTGAAAGGGAACCATTATTATACCGAAAGATGTTCGAGGGAGACGAAGGAAGGCCGAAATGGCAGAAATAAACGAAGGCAGAGTAAACATTACCGTGTGATTCTTACGACGGTTTACGCGCCAAGCGGAATGCGTGCTTCGTTTTCGGAAAAATCGCGGACGGCACGAGGAGGAGAGCGGCACGGGTGGTCCACTTTCGCGATTGCAATCGCGCTCTCGAGTGGCGATTCGCTCGTTATTTATTTGCCGCACTTTAGCTAAGACAATAATCGCGATCCACTTTTCTTAGACAGCAAAATGGAACGGAAACGCGAATGCGATAAACCGACTCGCAAGTACAATTGCGATTAACGCGTTTTAGAGAGGAAGAGAGAAAGAGAGAGAGTTGGCTGAAAATCTGTATAAGAAGAAATATACACTTTGATCCAACGACATCCGTAACTCTTACGTACCCAGATAAACGCGAGAGATTACCAAAAGCGATGGTCAACATCGCAGTAACAAAATGTAGATCACCTAAAGGTCGCCCAGGGAATCCCTCAGAAAATGATCAATCAGAAAATGAAATTAAAAGTAAATTACTTTTAATTTATTTTTATTATATACTTTTAATTAAAAGTAAATTACTTTTAATTTACTTAATTCGCTCGCGGCGAAAAGGCGAAAGGACGAGTGGAGGAACGAAATGCAGGAGAAGAAAGTTGGCGTCGCAGTCGCAATCAATCAATGATTGAACAAAATTGAAACGGAAGCAGAGCACCGGAAAAACAAAGAAAGAAGTAGGAGAAAACAAAGGATTCTTTCGCCTTAACATTTCCGTTTAACATGCCGCTGATGCTCAAGATGATCGATCTGTTCGGATCGATTCGATCGCTCTTCAAGGTGCACCGGATCGCTGAGGACTCGATGATATTTCGACTGCACTATCGCGCTACAGTGGCGGTATTGCTGGCCGGCTGTCTTACCCTGGCCTGCAAAAGCATCTCCGGGTCGCCAATACACTGCGAAGCCAGCGGTACAGTGGACAAGGCCGTGCTTGAGACCTTCTGCTGGCTTCACACCACCTACAGCATGGTCCAAGCGTTCAACATGAGCCTGGGACAGGCCGTGCCTTACCCCGGAGTGTCCAACAGCAACGGCGACGGGGTGCACGGCCACGCACCCCACCCGCTCGTCAAGCAGCACAAATACTATCAGTGGGTGATCTTCCTCTTGCTACTGCAAGTAAGAGGCGGCGTAAGGTTTCTTTTCGATCTCTTGGATTGTCGATTTCTTTGTCGATATTCTTTGCTGTTTATTGACCATTTGACAGATAAAGAGCGATAATAATATTTATATATTTTTAATGCTTTAGGTATTTTGTATTGAGCCAGTCAAAAAGCTCGATTCGACTTTTGCGTCAAACGTTACTGTATTGCATTCAGTAGAAATGAATTATTTATTAACCAAGTAATCGTCTATAGACATTATCAACATTGTTATGTTACATATAAGTTGATTTAAAAAATTGAAAATCGAATCGAAGTCTTTGAATGATCCAATATTATGTTTGATTTTAATTTTTACATCAGGTATTTCACGTGTATTTCACATCATATAACATATTGTATAGTATTATATTATAGATGCGTAGGGTTCATGTGGTGGAGTTGAAGAATATCACTTAACACAAAGCAAAACACAAGCAGATTCTTTGAATGTATTTTAAATATTATCCACGAGAGATATAAATACCGCGGTCATTTATCATTTACGCAAAGTATTCGTTTTGTCATACGCTGGCGTTCTTGAGACACCAATTAGCCTTCGGACGCTGGTGACTTTGCACAAAAGTAAATTATATAAAATTGATGGCGAGATATTATGCAAAAGCGATCGGATCCGTATCTGAATGAAGACAGTCCAGAAACTGCAAATCGAGCATCAGCACCGAAGAACGATGTACGCGCGCGCGAGTGCGCGATCGCTGAGTGCGTGTATCCGTTTACCTCGTGATTGATAATCCTTGTTCATAACGTCAATTCATAAATACGGGTTACAGATATTTCTTCCTTTAAAATGCATATGTACCCTCCGATGCTATCTACGACCGTAACACCGCCTCCTATACCTCAAGCATTACTCGTCTTCGCGCTCGTACAATATCTCGCACTTTTTCTCGAGTCACCGTCCTCTATTTATGCGTCCAAGATTCCTACAGCTCTCTCGCGTCCTTTGAGTAATCGCGCGGCCCGCCTTTTATTTTGCAATTGATCGCCGCGGATATCGCGGACGTGTTCTCCGCTCGCGGTTTGACGCAAAGCGTCCGGTAACGTCGGATATCGCTAATTGATAATGTGACCGTCCAAGCCTAACGCGACTACCGTTCAATGAAATTAAAAACACACGACATAAAAGAATGTGTCCTCGGGAAATCGTTCTCATGCGAGAAGAGTTTAAATCTCGCGAATGAAAAGTTACCCGCGAGATAGATTCGAAGTAAAGAGAACACTCTTAAATTTTCTTCGAATTTTCAAAATAAATTTTCAAAAACAAATGAAGAATTAATACACAAGAATAAATTTATCGAAATTATATTTTTTTAGATTATGTTACACGTTATAATTATATTAAAATAAAAATCATTTAATAAAGTAACTCTCTCCCTCTCTCTTTTTCTCTAAAATCTCTGTATCTCGTGTTTATACAAAATCTGTTGCGTGAAAAGTTAATTACAAATATACGCGCGCGCGCGCATGCAGCTGCGGCAGAGTTTAAACGCAACACGGTGCACTTCTTTGTTCTCCGTTCTCCTTTCTTCGGAGGCTCAACGGAGCTCCTTCACCTTGTTTAGCTAAATTTACTCCAGGGGTGAAAAAGGAGCAGGAGGCTGAAGTGACACTCGGGCGCAACATGCGCCGGGAATCATCGCGAAACGCGCGCACGCGATTCTATCCTTTCGAACGGCGTTATTCAAGTTACACTTAATTACGGGTAAGTCGTGGCGCACGTCCCATAAATTCGCGCACAGTTTTGCCTGACCGCGGTCCTGAATAATACCGCTGTTAAGCTCTCAACAATCGTGAGCAACGGCTCCGAAAGATAATCCTTAACGAACCCCTTCATCCGAATGAGGCTGTCCGTGCAACCTCATTGAAAAAGCACGGGTATATTTTACGGAATGCAACTCGCGAGAACCTCCCCGGGCTCTTTCTGTCTGTTTCTTTTTCTGTCTTTTTCTTTTTAATCCTTACGGTGTTGCAAAGGTTGCACAACGTAAGTTACTTGCAGGAGATCCGCGTAACGCTTAATGGCCTCCAACATTAGTTTATTTCTGCCGCATTTAATATTGCGTATTGTTCGAACGGTAAACAAGCGGACGCGCATCCGTGCATGCGTACACGCGAATTTATTTACATATCTAAAGGGATTTATGCAAATCCACTTGAGCTTGAAGATACGAATGTCCTTCTGGCAGGGCAGTGGTCGCGCTCGATCCTGTTTGTCCACGAAAGAGGAAGAGAGAGAGTGAGAGACAGAGACAGAGACAGAGAGGGAGAGGAAGGGGGAAGAGGGATGAGAGAACGGATCTATTTTCGGTCGCGCATTTTCCTTTTCTCTTTATCCGGAGAAACGCTGCCTCGCGATAATGCTAAAAGCTGCGGATCGTCGTACAATCCGACATCGCGCGTTTGTTTTACGTTTCTTCGTAATCTCGTCAAGAGCGAGGTCAGACCACCCATTCCGAACGATCCTGTCGCTGATGTACGTAAATCACGTTCGTTAGAGCTGTTAAATGGATTATACAATGCTCGGCGCGCTTTTATTTCCCATCGTGATTTTTCAGAAAAACAATCACTCGCGCAGCTTTACTTCGCTGTCACAGAAATCATCGCGTTTTCTGTTCCGATATTCCAGAATCCAATTATCAGTATCTCGGAATTTAATTTCCGATGTCTCAGAATTTAATTTTCGATATCTGAACATTTATTCCGATATTTAAAAATTTAATTTTCAATTAATTCAACATCTCCAAATTTTCAATTTTCAACATTTTCAATATTCCGTCTCGCAGCCGTGTCTCGTCGCGGGTAACACACACATTGAATTTATCGATTCAATGTCATCGAATCATCCTAGTCATAATGGATCGAGTGCAGAAGGTGTAGACTTGAAATGAGATTATCATTGCGCTCGGGACGTGTTTAACGTCGTGTTCCCGGCAATAAAGTTTTATCGTGTGCATTTGTCCCCACGCCAAAATAATGTGCACACGCCGTACGTTTCTCAGGAAAATAACGTAACTCGCTGACAAAGCGCACGTTGAGGAAGCCATTAAGATGCCGACGTAGTCCACGGGGGCGAGGGCACGTACAGCCTACTTTCATTAACAATCATCCGAGTCTATGTCACCGGCCGTAAATTGCAATTTAGCTCGAATTTTCTGAGCAGCCGCCAACACGTCGTAAGGGGTAGCGCGCGACGAGCGTGCGTATCTATATTCGATCGCGTACTACGGCCGGCACCGATCCGAGGCCCCTGGCGATATGCCAAGAAGCTTTATATACCGTGAGAAAGGGTTTACTCCCGCGGTCTCAATAAGTGCATTGACATCGCCTCGGAAATTCTAATATAAGACAAAGTTGCCCCGATTCAATTAACTCGAATCATTCTCGCCCGCGCGATCGCGATAGGACACCCCTCCTACGTAATCTAGGGGAACATTGATAACGTTAAAGGGGATGGTAGTGATACGATATTATGCAATGAAACGACTTTTATTTTCTTAATTATTTATTTATTTTTATTAATTATTAATCGAATATCTTAAATTATTAGAAATAGATATATATATTATAGGTATATTAACTATAGTGTGAATAAATTATTAAAAGAATGATTAAAAAAATATATATATCTCCTGGGGACTTCGATTCTTAATTCACACAATCGAGCATCCAGAACAAAAACGATGGCGCTTGGGACATTGAAAAAAGTCCAGCGGAATCCAAGATAGATAGTTCAATTAACCGCGCAAGTTAAATCCCGCCATTAATTCGCCAGCGGCGCAGACAAATGATAGCGATCCAAAATTGCATCCGCAGGTGCGATTTCGTGCAACGCACCGGCGATAGATAAGCCGCGTCGATCCGTGAAACAATTAAATCTCGGAGCATTCACCCCCGTTGTCCGATGAGGGAGGGGCCGGCGATTTTTCCGTCAGGGATCCATAAAGCGTAACTCGTCTCGGAAACTTTTAATCACCGTTTAATCGGCACGGGGCGCACCGATAATGATAACTCGTCCCGCGTGCCCTATCAGGTCGGCTATGTACCGCACGTAAGTAGGTCCCCGCCTACCCCCCGGGTCCCTCCCTCCCCTCGGTAATATATCAGGCATCGGGCCGATTCGGTCGGTATTTATTCACAAGAGCTCCCTTCGCTCGCAGGCGATACTCTTCTACACGCCGCGCTGGCTCTGGAAGGGCTGGGAGGGTGGCAAGATTCATGCCCTCATGATGGATCTCGACATCGGGCTCTGCTCCGAGGTGGAGAAGAAGCAAAAGAAGAAGATGCTGCTCGACTACCTCTGGGAGAACCTGCGCTTTCACAATTGGTGGGCGTACAGGTACTACCTGTGCGAGGTCCTCGCGCTGGTGAACGTGATCGGTGAGTAGTCCATTATTGCTCATCCCTGGCACGCTCGAGAGTCCCTCTCGATTGACGAATTACGACGACGATGTCGTAATGACAGACTCTCTGATTCGCGGATCCCCGTTACGTGGCGCATTCCGATTGCGATCCGCAAACACCAGCCGGTTACGAGTCAAAGGACGCGCTTGAGATCTCTTACCGCTATTGATTCCTTTCTTTTTTATAGACTTTTTTAATAAATACAAAGAAAACTTGGTGAATATAAAGAATGGAAAAATAAAGAAAAGAAGATAAAGAAGATGAAAGATTTGAAAAGATAAAAGGAAAAATATTATTTTAGTAAATATAAGGATATTCTTTTCTTCTCTCTCTCTCTCTCCCTAAATATATAATTACACCACGGGAGAATGTGTAAATAATGTTTTGTACCACACATAAGCGTTACGATGGAGTTATTGGTCAGGTTGTTGAATTGTCTGTTACACAATCTTCAAGTGTCAAGAGATGCATTCTGTGTACTTAAGCGTCAAGATTTGTTTGAGCGGTTTGTTGGAGTATCGCGTAGTCTGAAAGCGGTACCGAGAATAAATCTCGTGATTCGGAGCCATCGCATCCTGGCATCCAGGAATCGTATCGTAAACTTGGTGTATCAATGTTGTGCGCAAGATCTCGCACGTTTAATAAGAAACATATCAAGAGACAAGATATAAAAGTTTAGCGAACCAGATCTCCACGTTAGCGAGTTCGCGGTAGGTTCGCAAGTGCGGGCGTCGCGAGAAAAAGGAAGACATCCGTATAATGAGCGGCGAATGAATGAACGATTCACGGTAAAAGTTGGCAGCGATACAGCTGGCCAACCGCTTGCCCAGGCTCCGCTGCTCGATTGGCTGTGTGATGGCACGTCAATTCTGCGCGAGCTCTATTGTGTTCAAATCGCACGACGATCCGATGATTAATGTGGATGGATACGGGAGATATCGCGTGGATTATTCATGCGCGCGCGTGGATGTTGCCGGCCAATGAAATATGGCAGTTAGAAATACTTAATTAGCTTAATTCGATGTAAAATCCCGTTATTTAATGAACACTGTGAATATTTTGGAATATTTTGAAACGCGATTGCGTTATCGTATCTTTCAGACCTATGGACTCTTGTTTTCCTTTGAAGATGATTATTTATGCAAACATTATCAAGAAAATATATCTTTCCATATTTAATATTGGCATTTCTTTTTAAAGAAAAATGCTACGCGTTCTTAATTATCTAATTAAGTACATACTCATACATTTGTATCACATGCAGCTCTTACAAGTATCTCTTAAATTTAGTGAGAGAAGGAAGGAGAGAGAAAGAGAATACGAGAAAACTAGAAAATTGTAAAGCAACGAGCACATTATCGTAGGTCAGATGTTTCTGATGAACCGATTCTTCGACGGCGCCTTTTTGACCTTTGGCATTGACGTACTCAAGTTCCTCGAATCCGATCAGGAGGACCGAGTGGACCCAATGATTTATGTCTTTCCACGGATGACCAAGTGCACTTTCTACAAGTACGGCGTCAGCGGTGAGGTCGAGAGGCACGACGCCGTCTGCATACTGCCCCTAAACGTCGTCAACGAGAAGATCTACGTCTTTCTCTGGTTCTGGTTCCTGCTTCTCGGCGTGCTCAGTTTCTTTACGGTTTTGTACAGGGTCAGTAACTCCTTCCCTCTTCCCCAAAATAGTACCACGATCATCATACCTTACAAATAATATCCGCAGTGTGTACAGATGAAAATTTAATCTCCCTCTTTAGTCTTCAACACCTTCTACCTTCACACGCTATCTATGTGGTTGGAAAGCCATCCACTGTAAACCATTTCACATTTTAATGCTCGCCGGATGCCGATAAGTCCTTCCTCCGCCATGTAACGCGATCTCCTTTCGCGTGCGCAGATCCTAATCATATTTTCGCCGCGCACGAGAGTCTACCTGTTGCGGATGCGGTTCCGTCTGGTGCGGAGGGACGCCGTGGAGACGATAGTGCGTCGCAGCAAGGTCGGCGACTGGTTCCTCCTCTACATGCTGGGCGAGAATTTGGACACCGTGATATACCGGGACGTAATGCACGATCTGGCGAACAAGCTCGCCTCTAGGCATCACCATGGCGTGCCGGGCGTGAAGGGCGAGATCCAAGAAGCCTGATCGAGGTGAGCGTCTTTCTTTGTTCCCCCGTTCGCAGTCTCACCTCGCGTGGGCGTTCGTCCCGAGTTGAATAACTCGCTCTCTTACGACACCGGCGTTCGGAAACGTATTGAATTCTTGAAGAATCGCCGATCGCCCACGCGATATACGCGCGCTCTGGGATAGTCATCCCGCCTCCCGCTCTCCACGTCTCCCTCTCGCGTCGCGTAAACCGATTTGCTTCCATCACAAACGTCAGATCGGCATGTTAAACGTTGTAGCAGTTTGCGTTATAGCATTTCATATATTTTTATCATATATATTTATTCATACATATTTATTATACATTACATTTTATATATTTTTATTAGTATCATTTTTTTTATATCGTGGTATAAAAATTATGAATAGATATATAATATTTATTACATAACATATTTATTTTATCATTTCATTCAAATTATTATTATAACAAAGTTTTAGTACCATGTCTACAATATCCGCGATAAAATGTTGATTCTACGCAGAAAACGTATGATTGAAACGGACAGCGTACGCGCGGTGGACGTCAATTATTTTTGCAATAAACTTTACCTTAACTTTTAATTAATAATTCGTGAATTATATTATTAGAACTAACTCGCGCGAGAGTACTTTCCCAAAGACGCGAAAGAATTCTACGAAACTTTCTGCCCGCTTTAGAGGCCGTCTACTTTCCCGCGCGTCTCAAGACATAAATTCCACTCGCCCTCGCGTGACGAGTCGCCACTCGGCGGTTGTTCGACAACGCAACATCCGGCGTCTCGCGAGCGATTTGCACGCTGCAGCCGCGCCGATAAGATGAGAACGATCATGCGCGTCGGGTGCACGTGCGTGCACAATAACCCCATCCATAACACGCAATTCCTGATGAACGAAGGAGAGTTCCTGGGGGTAAAGGGAAGAAAGAGAGGCGTATGTTTCGCTCGTCCATGGATCAATTGAGTCCAATGTGATCTGCTTCTATGCGATCTGCACGATCTGTGCAATCTGTACAATCTGCACAATCTACCCGATCTACACGATCTGTGCGATCTGTGTAATTTGCGCGATTTGCGCGATTTCTGCTTCAAGATCCGCCGGAGCCACGAGTCGCACGCATCATTGTTGCAGGTTGCCTCGGAGGGTCGACACGCACGAGTCGACGGCGCAGTGGTCGCCGTCCTTCCCGTCGCCCGGTCGTCGCCAGCGCATCCGGAGCGCATCGAGAGGACGAGGCATCGAAGATGCCACCGCCAGGAGGAGGATGCGGCGATCCGCTCACGCGAGGAAGCGCGTCTACCCTCTCCGCCGGCTGTTGCTCATCGAGCTCGCGGCGATGCGACGACGATAGCTGCCGGATGTGCGTCGAGGACTTCCGTCTTCTTGCTCCGCGAAGATAACCCGCGATTCGCGGCGACAAATTAGAAGGGATAGATAGAGAAAGGAAGAGAAAGAGGGAGAGAGAGCGAAAGAGAAATGGATGAGGGAAAACATGCCCTCAGGAATCGAAACCGATCGTGCGATCTCGGCGAGCCACGGGGGTTTTCAGCTTCGACGCTGCGGACGCGCGCGAGAGCAATCTCTTCGCGCGCGGTGAGGACGTGCGGCGGCAGGAGATTGTGAGACCATTGATCTCACGTGTTCGCGGCTCCGTGAAACAAAGCATTTAGTTGAGCCCTGCGTGCGGTTTCACGCTTGTTCTCACGTCGTGTGAGAAGCGTGCATTTTAGGATTCACGCGCATTCCAGTGGTACGGACGTGAGCCGCACGCGTGACACGCCTGCAACTTTTGTATCCCGCCGAAAAAGGAGGACGCTTCGAGGCGTCCCTCGTATTTCCCGTCTCCCGGCTTCCTTTTGCTTCTCTTATTTACGGACAATGAATGCGAGCGCGACGACTGATGTAAGATGTGCGTCCTGCCGCGTCCCCGAGGGCCGTGCTCGTCGAAATTATACCGGTTTCGATGCCCGAGTCGATCCGCGAGCGGCTTCGGCCGCCTCCATGTGCGAAAAGACAGAGATGCGCGCGAACCGCGGACTCGCGCGAGCGACTGTAAGGACCAAACCCAATTTCGCCGGCGGCGTTTGTAACGATTGTACGGCACGAGATTGGAAGATCCGCGTCGTCCTAGATAGCGACACAGTAAAAAGTAAAAAGACACTTTGGAAATGGCGGCGCGGGTCGTCGAACGGATGCATTGCGCCGGTTGTTTGCCTTATGCCTTCTCGCGTTACACTCGCGTCGCCAAAAGACAGGATCGCCAAGGGTAGCTGGTGCACCGGACAGCCGGAAGTGTCGTCGTACGGAATTAAAAAATAAAAACTTGCGCGACGAAAAAATATACTGTATCGACAAATAATTGATTTGTTATCTCTGATACTTGAAAAAGTGATGAGAGTCGTCGAATTCGTCGAGCGATTACAATTAAATTGATTAATTTATTACTTGCAATTAAACTCATTCTCTTAAATTCCATATTCTTAGAGTCAAGGAATTTTTTGGTATTTTTTCTTTGCGTCTTTTAATGTAATACAAAATATAAATGACACTTTCATTTTAGAGGGAAGATTTCGCTTTTAAGAGACGAGATAATTCCGTGTGCCGATACATTCTGGTTTCCGCAAGTTAGTTTTAAGCCGTAGAGAGCAGCCGAGATACTTAACGGACACTGCGTATATATGTATAATGTTTCGAGGTATTTTAACACACTTTGACGCCGTGTTTCGTAAGTGTAAGCGCAAAGTAAGGAAAAACTGAGATAATGATCACATAAAGATCATTTTTTGTGTATCAGCGACAGCGAACCGAGACGATGTTGGTGTCCACGATCACGTGATGATGATGATGATGATGATGATAATGATGGACGCTCGCTTTTGATGGAAAGTTTGCATTCAATCCTTGAAGAAGGAACACTTATCTGCCCGACCCGACGATTGATCCGTGATTATCGCGATACGCGATTAATGCAACAACTTAACGTAGTCTAGTTATTATGTTCTACGTAATTCTACATAACTTTATCGATTTTGCGAATTTATCCGTTGATGCGGACACACTGCCACCGATCGAGCCGATCGATATTTTGCTGTATCCCTGTCTTCGTTCTGTTTCAATGAAGATAGCGTCCGAAATAAAGATACGTTACTTTGAAGTCCCTGAACGAATTTTTTATACAACGTAATTTCGATTCTGGAACTGGAAATCTGTTATTATAGAATCATACTATAGAAACTCGATGAACTTTGTAATAGCGAATTGTTAAAGCAACAATCGCCTTTTACAACAGAACAACAATTTGTATAATTTAAGATCACTTTGCATAACTTAAGATTGCTACGACTGTCTCAAGATCGCCTTTCCAGTTTCAGGATTCCAGGTAAGTGATAACCGTAAGTGAGAACGTTCGTTTTCTCCAAAGAAAACATTTTAATTGCGCGCGCTCAGGTTGTTAATCCCGTCTTCGCGCGTGATAACGATTTCGGTACTTTGAATATACGAGCCGCGCTTCGAGCGTATGCAGCGTCGCGCCAGCAGCGTCGGGATGCGTCGAACGCACGTTGCCATATTCGGAAATGCGATGGAAGAGAGGACCGACCGGTCCGTTACCCTCTCCCAAAGAGTGTTTGCTCCGGACATCGCGAAACTGCGAGCCAGCTGCGAGGAGATATCGCCCGACAAGGCCAGCCACGGGGTTGGACACGGTCTCTCCGTCGAATACTGGAGCCTAAATGTTTCTTCAGTTCCTTTCCAGCTATCTTGCATCGTTCTCGAGTCTCGAATGTCTCGATAACATTCGCGTTCTTTTTCTTTTCTTTCTTTGAAGATAATGGACTCTGGAGGCTATTTATTTAACGCAGGTTGCAGTTAAAACGATTGTTTTATTCTCTTCTTGCGATATATTGGCAATATTGCTGGGAAGAGATGGACGTGGAAAACAAATTTTTTTCTGGTAATAGAAAATTCGATAAAATCTGAAAACTGAAGAGTCGAATTCAATTCAATGTTATTTCGTACTAGTTAGCAGGTCACGTAAGCAATTTGCGCGGGATTGCTTTTTGTTATTTGATTACTTTGATGTGTTTTCTTTTGTCTTCAGAAATTTCAGTTAGATAACGATGTTACGCTGTTGATTACGACAGGAAATATACGCAGCACCGAAATTATGGTTGAAGCGGAAAATGTAACGTTATCAATAAATATAAAAAATACAAGAGATATTATAACATGTTTCTTACGGTTCTCGTTGAGCAAACGGTGCATAATGACCATGCTTCGAAAATTTCTTAATTGGTCCAAGGACGTTATGAGCGAAAGTGAAAGGTCATCGCGCCGATTCGGCTTTCGAGCGGCGACATATGCGCTGACGTAACTTTTTGTACAGTCTCGCGTACTGGCGAGACAAGCGCGCGCAATACGGTAAAGTAATCGACATTACGGTAGA
The DNA here is from genome assembly GCF_003672135.1 of Ooceraea biroi. Taxonomy (NCBI): domain Eukaryota; kingdom Metazoa; phylum Arthropoda; class Insecta; order Hymenoptera; family Formicidae; genus Ooceraea; species Ooceraea biroi. Next base: position 16,034,968 of record NC_039506.1, on the reverse strand, counting down.
AAAGCAACGGTGTGCGCGGTGAATCCGAGGCGTGTTCGCACACGCTTTGCTCTCGCGCCGTGACGAACGCACTCGGAAAAACACGCGGGAGGGTACCACGCCGGTTGTCGCGGATCGCGCTCGTGCGGTAGCGGACCTGTGAAAGTCGCTTTACAAGATTTCTCGTGAGATTGGAAAGCATACAGGTGAAAGAGAAGCGATAGAAGAGAGAATAAAAAGAGAAGGAAGCTGATGACTCGCCGGCGATCGTGCCTTGCGTCGTATTTCATGAATTCTCGCTTTTTCATTTTGATGATATCATATATAATATGTGAAAAACAATCATTCCATAGTTTCACGTGATGTTCTGTATTTTCATATGCAAAACCGCGAGAGGACGGAAATATATTTCAAGTTTCAATAATTTCTTTAGAGCCTTCGAAAAAGTTAAAATTCATGCATGCTTCTAATATAATGTAAAACATGTCTATTAATCAACGGAAGTCTAAAATTGACGAAAGTCGCATTTGATGTCGATAAATGACGAATATTGCACGAAGCGATTAAAAGAACATACCTACTAAAGATCATAAAATGAAAGAAACGCCAATTAAAGAGATGCGTTTCTAAATTATTAATAATTATTATTACATAATAAAATATTAGATAATTTTTTAAATTCTAATTCTTCTAAAAGAAAAAATCCTAAAATGCTCTCTGTATTCGCCTAATAATATAATATTACGTTTTGAGCGGCGACGCCCGTTATTACGAGCGTTCTCTCTCAGTATACAGCGAGTCACGTTGCGTAATCGTTGTTTCGTTATGCGAGGATGATCGTGCGTATCCTGCATATCCGGATGATACGTCGGTATCATCCGCGGCGTACATTCGCGCAGATTGGACGGAATTTACTGAGCATCGTCGCACGAAATCGCCGGCGAATCGGACTTCATTAATCTCCGGCGCATTCGCGTACGCGATGTGGCCACGCAGATTAACTAACTCGTGGAATTAAACAAAAAGTGACGCCCCCTTTATCAGATCGATCGCCGAAGTACAATATAAATGATCGATGCTCTCTCGCGCGAGAGAACTCGCGGGCACTCGTGGATTGAGACCCGCGAGATGAACAGCCGCGGAGCATCTCTTTGTGTGCGGTGTGTGCGCGTGTCCCCACATGATTATAAATTAGAAATCACTCTGTGGGGATTAGGCGATTTCGACTTCCAAATTGAGAAGCGGGAGCAATTTATGATAAGTAAGATTAATCGCCGCGCACACTCCCTTACAGACATCCTCCAGCCACCACCGTCGCGAATAAATTACATTTGCTCTCAGTTGATCACGGCGTTACAATGTTTGTATATTACACGACGTACAAAGTGTACACGCGCTTAAGCGCTCCGCATAAATTAATCGGCAATTCGCGCAAGCCGATTATTAAGCTTCAGCGTCCACGCTCCCGCGGAATTACGATCGCGATGGTATCTTCTCCTTGTCTCTCTCTCTCTCTCTTTCTTCTCTTCCTTTTTGGAGCAGGATCGCGTCTCTCAACGGCGCTATCAAAGCACGAAATTGACGCGAAGCGGAATCATTCCGCCACGTCTCATCGCGAGGTCTCCTCCTCCGACTGATACGCGCGATCAACGGGTTCGGCTCCTCGCGCGGCCCTTCAACGAGCCAAGTGCAAAACGATCGCAGAGCTCGGTTCCGCCGATAGCTGGACGTGTTTCGCTGACGGAGTTTCGAGTGGTCTTTCCAGTTTACAACGCGACCAAAATGGCCTGACGGCGGTATCCGTTTCTCTCCTGCCCCCTTTGATCTTTTCTCTTTCTCCTCCTCCTCGGCCACTTCGCCCACCCCGTTGTCCTTTCTCATTCTCTCTCCTTCTCTCTCTTTCTCTCCCACTTGCTCGCTTCGCGGGGTTCTCGTCTCGTTCTCCCCCTTACCCTGCGAGTCTTCCGTGTCCGGCTACGCCGGGCCGTAAATGGCGAGCAGAAGGCCTTGGGGCGCCCACGCCCCCGCTCGCTCGCTCGTCTTTCTTCTCTCGTTTTCTTTCTCCTGTCCGCTGTGTTCTTCTCTTCGCCGATGCGCGGTACATCGCGGTCTCTTATCACACCGACACCGCGAAATCTCTGCCCGCCATCTGTCCCTCGCTTCTCCTGGCGCACCGATCCGTGATGCGCCAGAGGTTTCGTCGTGCCTTTTCGGCGAGAGATGATCGAAGGAAGATCAAGAAGGAGGATCAAAGAAGCGCAACCGAACGCTGAAGAGAGCGAGCAAGAATAAGAACAACGTTTGAGATACAAGATAGATGGGCTGATAATAATCCGTTGAGCTAGAAATATTTTCTATTCACTATTGTTTTTCAGAGCAACGTGGTAGACCTAGGGATAGTGCGCACCTCTCGCCTTTTCTTAAATGGACGCTGGTTTGCCTTGTGACGTCAAAGGAAACGCCATCATCAGGCGGTTTCTCCCGCCAGGCAGGCAATTATCCTAGCCAAGTGTCTCTTGGGTTCAGGCACGTGTCGGGACGGGAGGTGCGAAATCGCGAGACCGGCCGACACCGTGCGCGCTCGCGTGAAAGAATTTTCGCGTCCTTCAGGGACGGCGACGGCGGCGACGGCGATTAGAACGGGGAGGAAACGCGCCACGCCGCCGCGAGATAATCGTCCGACGAAAATACGGATAGCGGTTCTCTAGTTCCTCGCTGAAAGCTGAGAGATGAGCTCGCGGACGTCCACCTCTCGCTGAAGTTAACGGGAAGTCGTCGGTAGTGTTAAAAGCATCAGTTAAATGCCCGTCGCGTTCTGTCGCGCGATGTACATCTCAGAAAAAGCGTTTCACTATGCTAGAATTCAAATAGTCTAGGTAAAAGTGTGTCGTTCAACAGCTGATCCATTTACCTCGATCAATGATTGATCAGTCTTATCGAATCATGGTGAATACATTTTTCCGCTTGTCTCTGCAAGATGAAATAATAAAAATTCTTATACATCAAATGTAATATAAAAGATATATTTCAAGCGTTATTTCACTGGGTACATACTTCGACCTATCGTGAATCATGAAGAATCGCTTAGTAAGGAGCACTTCTTGAAAATTAGCGCAGGGAAATATATAAGCCTAGAACAATCATTTTAATTTATTAAATTTATCCCCTAAACAACAACAAAAAATTACGAGAAGAATTAGATTCACCAGAGAATTCCGAAAGAAAAGCCGCCTCCTTACGATGCCTCGTGCTCCCATCATCACACCTGTCCGTCTTCCCGTGGGTGTCTCGTTACCCTTGAAAAAAAGATGTTCCCCCATAATCCCCCACGATTTGTCAGGCGGGGGCGAATCTCTGCGGACGAGGGCACGAGGGGCGCGCAAGTAGGTGGGTGGCCGAATAGGTGTGGAACATAGTCGCAGGTAAGACGCGCGTAAAGACCGCGACGCGATCGCGCGCGCGAGTGGGAGGGAAAAGGCAAGCGGCGGCTACGGCGGCAGCGGCGGCGGCGGCGGTTGCTGCGGCGCGGCGACGGCGCGGCGGGTTCAGTTCGCTCCTCGAGGTCGTTGAGGGGGGCATCGTCGTCGCAGGTGAAACGCTCTCGCAGGAGAACGGAGCTCAGTCGTGGCCGCGCGATCGCGCTAGACGATATTTACCTGCCTGCCTGCGCGCGGAGGTCCCGGCAGGAGCGTACGCATTGGCAGCCCCCCCGAGAGCGGGTCCCCGTCGGAAGTGGGCCCCCGCAGGCCCCGCACGCAAGCACGCACGCAGGCACGCAACACGGCGACACGCACGAGGTAGGAGAACACATCCGCGTGCTACTATCGGTCCTGCTCGCTCGACCGGATGAGACGCTCGTGTCACCGGACGCGGACTGGACGAAGACCCGCGCTCCGTAAACGGAAACGTCACGAAGAGACGAGTTTCCGCGCCGAGAGAACGACCAGGAAGCACCGTTGTTTTTTTTTCCTTCTCTCGCTATAGTTACGTAAATCGACCGTGGAACGTGACGATCACGCGGGTTTCCTCCAGCTGTGACCGGTGAACTTTGCGCGCGCAGTTCGGAAGAGCCGCCGGAAGAGTGGAGGACAGGAGGAACCAAGATCACTCCCGCGCGCGCGCGCGCGCGTGCGCGTAAGGATACGATAAAGATTCTTCATCAGGGAAAAAGCGAAAGAAAGAAGGAGAGAGAACGAGGGGAACTTTGAGCGACCGTTTCGGTGAATTCAACTCGCTCGCGAATTTCTTGGAGAGTTTTCAGTGGCGTTTCGCTTTTCACGCGCGAGCTCCGTGGGGCCCCGGCGGTGATCTCAACGCTGACAGCACCGAATCGAGGTCGCGCGAGCGAGAGTCTCCGACACGGTGCGTGGTTCGCGAGCTCGCCGAGAGGCGAATTCGACGAGGTCGTCGACTGTCTCGGCGTCTCTCTCCCGGGAGAGAAGACGCGCTCGTTAACTCCGTACGGGGAAGAGGCCAGGCCGCAGGGCAGCCCGGTAGCAATTTCGAGAGCGTGAGTAAGCGCGCGAGCGCGAGCGCGAGTACTCGCTCGTGCGCTCGCGTGCGCGCGCGCGCGTTGCTGCGCCGCGCGCCATAGGCGTTCCCTTGCGCTCGCTTGCTCGTAGAAAACTCGTTGACCTTCGCGCCTCCCGACGACGTTGTAAACGTACGAAAGCAAAGCGACGGGACGACGAGAGTCGACGACGTTGCACCAATTTTGGTGATCCGTCGCGAGAAAGTAACGTCACGTCAGAGGAAAGAGACGCCGCGAGTAAACAGGATGAGAGGGAGAGACAGCGAAACGCAATTTCCGCTCCTCTCGTCAAAGAAGTAGATGCATTCTACGATGTCTGTACCGTTTTAACGTGCTCCGCGTTAGCGTGCGTAAAATTTAAAATGCAAAATCGTGATAGGAAAAGTTCGCGTACGTAAATTTGGATGTTCAGTTTCATGGGGATGGAAGAACATCGTATGCACGTCTGATGCACCTTTCTCCTTTACTCTCGCGGGGGGTATCGCATACTGGCAAGTGTATCGACCTTTCGCGAGTTACTGTTGTAACGGGCTCGTGCGAGATATCAATTCCTTTGGTCAAGGTTTCGAGAGATCTAGGCGGCGCGTAGAGTTGGGATATCCCGTGAGGCCTCAATTTTAGACACGCGATATAATGAACGCTGAGTGATCACGATGCAGATAGTTTTGCCAAAGCGAAATTTGTATCAAGCGTGTACTTAATGTCAAGCAATTTATAGTACTTTGGCATTTTTCCGAATCCCTTAAGATGAACGGAAATCTGAATCCCGCTCGGCTCACGCGAGACAAACAAACGTCGATGATCCGCTACAATCTCAAGCTCACGAATAATAATTGTTGATCATTTGTCAAAACAATTTCTCTATCTTATAAGAAAATAGGAATTCTCTATAAAATATTCGCATAATTCCCATATCAGAGATACTCAAATTCGTGACTACATTTTGCCCAGATTTTGCTTCCAGAACGCAAGCGCGCGGATGAAGAGACCAGAATACACGTAAATCGCGCGTAAACGAGTGATTGACGGGCGTCACGCATGAGCAGTAATCCTGCTTCTAGGATTAACAAGCTAATAATCGATATCGCGGCATCAATATATAGTTTGCCCGAAAATTAGCAAATACATCGGCCCGATGTTATAATGCAACTGGCGGCGCGCATGCGCTCGATCAAACGCGATCGCGGCGAGAATCTTTTCGAAGAATCCTCGTTATATTCATCGATTTCCGGCCCCTCTATCCCGCCCCGCCTTCCGTTTAATTAGCGCCCTGTCCGGTCAAGGAACCGATCGGCGGATCGATAATCAAACATTTGCGCTTTCACATGCCGCGAGTCGACGCGCCGTTTGCGAAGCGGCTTGCCTCGCGGCTTGCGTACGCACGATACACTCGGCTGACGGATGAATCGAGCATCGATGTCGCTGACAAAAGCCGCGCCGATCCAAGCGGAATCGACGGCTCAGGCAAAAGGACGCGAAGATCGACACATTCGAAAGTCTCAAAGCGACGCATCGCATCACTCGGGTGAAAAGACCCCGTAATCATCGTCCTAGAGTCTCGACGCGGTGTCTGAATGCCGCGATGAAAGTTTTCAACGGTTTTACAATAACTTCTATGAGCCGCGCGAAGTGGCCGCTTCGCCGCTTTTCCTGCGGTATCTTCCTTCGGCTATGGCGTTACTTCGAACTTGCGCGAATCGCACAATGACCGTATCGACGAATTGCTATCGTTATCTTGCGCTCTTTGTGCGCAAAGTGGCAGATCTACGAGTAAATTCTCGCGTTCTGAGGATTCTTGCCGCCGAGATATCAGTAGAAAATATATAGTAGAGAACAGTAAGACAGTAAGAATAAAAATAAGAAAAAAATATATATATATATTTAATTTCAGTAATTAATTAAAAGAAGAGCGCTACGAGACGAGCGCGTGCCATCGCGACCGGAGTCCGCTAATACGCATCTAAGGATATTCTCACGGGCGCGTATCCATTTTCGAATTAGTCGCACGAGAAGATTTCGCTACGGCGACGTGAACGAGTAATCGAGAGCGATCCGATCCGGCGCCGGAAACCCCTGGTCGACTCTATACTCGCTCTATACGAAATTCCGGTTTCCCCGTCGCGCGATCGGATCCGTACACGCATGCTGTCTCGCTCGATTTACCGGCCGATTTACGGGGATGAGAGGAATTTACGTCAGTGACGCGAAATCGCGAATGCGTAAGTTAACACGTGACGGTCATTTTTATCGGTGGTAAAGGCGCCCCAAGCGTACAATCGCGTTGCCTTCTCTTCGAGCGAGAGACCATAGGGGAGGGGAAAAAGGGCTAATGCAACGGCTGCGTTTTTCGCTGTTTTACAATCGCCATGCACCGTTCCAGCCGAACGAGATCCTACTTTCGATTTCTTTTACATGGGATGCCCTTTTTTATGCACGAGTATCTCGGATCGGTCTGTATCGAGCTCATTCAGAGGAAAAATTCCAAGACATTGGCTCGCGCAATCTTCGGAATTGCAAAATGAAATCGCAGTTTTTGTTCAATTGTAAGATTCACCGTTTCACAAAATTTCAACTTGAGTCGCGTCAATCTAAAAATCATTTTGCAGTTCTTAAAACGCTCAGAAAGGTGTCTCCTCTTGACTCTTGCAGGCTGTTTGGAATTTAATAGTTCGGAAGTTGATGCCCTTTAATCATCGATTACCGCCGATACGTTTCGGGTTGGTGCGCATTGTTCTATAGGGACGTGGCCAGAAGCCCCGTATAAATTGCAGGGGGGCGAGCATGCGGCAGCCGCGTAGGCAGGGAGCCGACGTGCGGTTTCGCAGCTTCGGCTTTTCGGGCCGCAAAACGACGAAATTGCGCGCGGCGGCCAAGCCGATGCCGATGCCGGCGTGGTACACCGACGTGGCAGCGGTGGTACCGCCTCCTCGAAAACCGGTCCTGTGCTGCCGCAGCCGCTGCCCGCTGTCGATTTCGCCCTGGCGAACACGCGATCGCCATCTTGGATCCGGCGAGGATGACGTCACTGGTATACCCGGGGCACGGTCGCTTTATTCACTGCCGCTTACGCGTCTCGCATATAGGCGCGGATGTACGCCGGTTCTTCGCCGCGGAAAATCGCGCTGGAAAATCGGATAAATAACCGAGCGATGCCATGTTCGATTTCGCCAAATGATGAATATTTTTGGGACGGTAATATTGAGGAAATGGAATACATTTTTCTCGTTGTAATCGACGATTTTAGGATCGAAATATTTACAAGTCTCTCTCTTTCTTTATATAAGTATTTTACATGATTTGATACATATATTGGGTCATTAAGTATGAAACTTTACAAATAGAACATAAACTTTTGCATTTTTTGGCACATGGACATGATTTATTTTCAATCGAAGTATGCGCCCATGTTATCTACACACTTCTGCCATTTTAGTGGTAGTTGGTCTATGCCTCTACTATAGAAGCCAGGAGTACGGGAATCGATGAAGTCGCGGAAGGCTGTTTCGACTGCCTGTTGAGAATTGAACAATTTTCCCACCAACAAGTTGTCCAAATTCCGGAAGAAGTGATAGTCGGTAGGTGATAGATCTGGTGAATATGGTGGATGACGGAGAGTTTCCAATTCCAACTCCCGTAGCTTTGCCACGGTCAGTCGTGCAGTGTGCGGTCGAGCATTATCATGCAACAAGATTGGCATTGACCGATTGACCAATTTCGGTTGTTTAATAGCGAGTTGTTGCATCATTTCGTCCAGTTGCTTGCAATATACTTCAGCCGTTATCGATGTACCAGGTTTCATAAAGTTGTAGTAGATAACACCTGACCCGGACCACCAAACAGTCACCATAAGCTTCTTCTGTGTAATGTTCGGTTTCGCGTGATGTCTCGGTGGTTCATCAGCGTTCAACCACTGATGTGAGCGTTTACGATTGTCGTAGAGTATCCACTTTTCATCGCAGGTCACAATTCGATTAAAAAAAGATTCATTTTTGTGACGGGAAAGCAAAGAAAGGGAAGCCTCTAGACGTTGCGCCTGCTGCGCATCGGTCAATTCGTGCGGGACCCATTTGTCCAACTTCTTTATCTTACCGATTGCAGCTAAATGAACCAATATGGTGGGTATGGAAACATTGAATATCGATGCCAATTCACGTGTACTTCGAGATGGATCGGACTCTACTACGGCTCTCAAGTGATCATTATCCACCTTCGTCTTTGGTCTTCCACGTGGCTCATTAGCGAGGCTGAAATCTCCATCTCTGAATTTTTTGAACCAATTGCCCCGTTGCTTTAGTAGTTGAACCTTCACCAAATACAGCGTTGATATTACGAGCTGTCTCCGACACTGTGGTTCCACGGCGGAACTCATATTCATAAATCACACGAATTTTGGACTTTTCCATAGTTCTATAAAAAAGAATCCACCAATAAAACCAATGAAGATATTTGAACAAACAAATATGACATTTGAAGAGCGAACATACATCTATCACACTAACCTAACCTGATACTGACGTCTGGCGCCAAATTTGAGATAACAAATGTTAAAGATGGCGCTTTTACATTTGTAAAGTTTCATACTTAATGACCCAATATATATATATCAATTTTTATTTAATTTTATTTTTAATATACGATTTATAATCTTATATAATATCATAAATGAGTGAAAGATCGTCTTCGTATCATCATCATCATTTATGATCTTTTATATCATAAACGAGCGAAAGATCGTTTTCGCATTCATCATCATCATTCATCATTGCCGATCTAATGAATGCAGATTTATTGAGTCAGCGATTCATTAATGCAGATGTGTAAGATCTTGCGTAAGGTCGTGATGGTTTGCGACATTTCACGGATTTATTAATAACACGCGACGGCAAAGAGCCGTTGCATCTATTAACGAACGCGATGTTTATGCATATTTCTATTTCCTCACAAAATGTATTGCACAAGCTGAGCTAGTAATCACGATTAAGAAACTCTGCTTAACTGGACGGTTTCTTTCTTGCTCTCTCTTTTTATACGGCTAATAATTCCATAATAATAAACGGGCGGGGGAAATTGAGGAAGTCGGGATTACCGTTGATTCACGTTACAATCGCTCGATGAGCTTCACCGAACCGACAATCATTAGAAAATTCTTCTCCACTGTCCGCGAATTTTTTAACTTCGAAGTCAACAATCGACGTTGTAAATCGCGATTATCTCTTTAAAAATTCGCCGCAATAATCCACGTGGAACCTTCGAATGCTTGATGCGGGAATGAGGCACGATCGAGAATCGTCTTGAATTCTTTAAATATTTAAATCTTTTGTATGCTGCACGCGTTTCGCGTATCGAGATTAAGTAATGGTGTATTTCGCGCTGATTCACTTGTACGCGCGTGCACTTGAATAAATCTTATTCCGGAGGGGAAACACACGCGTGAGGTGCATCGATTATTCGACGGCAGGAGGGGAGCTGGAAGGGAGGGTTTATTTCGATGTTTCTGAGAGCGGACCGGCGATCGCGGACACAAACTCAATCGCGGATAATTTACCCCAACAAGGGTACAACCACGCTGCTGGGAGATCTGGAAGCTCGATAGGTGGATTCCCATGACGTATAATGTAGATGTTCGCGGGTAAAGTATCATATTTGCTATGGAATTATTAGGCACGGAGGCGCGTGCGACCGTTGCGATTCGCACGTAATAGCGACTTTCTGCGTGTAAGCGCCGTAAAAGATTTTAATGGCATACCATTAACATGAATTAAAGAAATTGCACGGAAAATGGCCACCAGCGTCACGCCCGTTCGCAGTAATAAACATTTTTCCCTTCGGCGCCGATCTTACATGAATCTCTGGTGTTTCGTAATTTTGCTATTCTCGGTTGACGTTTCCTTTGACTGTCGTGCGCGGTTCGATAGAGATCGCATGATTTCGCCATAGATTCGCATTGACCGCGTACTCGTTATTGTGTACGCTGTGTTGTAGAATTGAAATAATAATTCCGAGCGCCGATAAATCTAAGCAGCAATGATGAGACGAGCAATAATAATAATAAGAATAAACAATATTTTTATTATATTATTTTCGTTGTTGTCATATATTGTGCAATTACAGTATCTCAATTTGTTTTGAACAAGATTACCTTTTTTTTGGATAAAAATAATTTTAAGTTTACGGATTTAGCTTCCGGGATATGAATATTTTGACACTCGTGGCATTTATCATTTCTGCACCATTCATTAATCACTGCATCCTCCAATTACATCCCTTAGAAATAAACGAATAAAATTCATTATTAGTGAAAAATTGTAAGATCGATCAATGCTTGTCGCTATATCAGAGTATCAGACGTGTTCCGCAGCGAACGTTTCCAGTAAACCGGTAATATTCGTCGGGTTTTGTGCTCCACTTTCGTCTGAAATATGTTGGACACTCGAAAATGACTGTTACGTTAGATTTTCCGTTGGAAACCCGCTCGGTTTCTCGCGGCAATTCCGTCGCCCGGCGCGCGATCGGCGATCAGCGATCGCGTAAAAGTGCGCGCTGTTTTCTTTCCATGCTACCACGTTCCTGACGTAGCTCAGCGCCATTCACTTCGAGCTGGAGCACGCTTTCGCAATAGCAAATGTCCAAGCGCTATAATCCGCGGCCGTAGCGCGACGACGTAGTCCGCACAGCTGTCCCTGCACTCTGATATTTCGGATTTTTCTCCTACCTGATCCCGTTCGTGTATCCGCTTCTTTGGTGCCTTGCGCGCGCGACAAGCCGCGAGACAAGATCCCCGCTGATCCATTCGATCGTTGCACAATAATCCTCGGAGCGCGACTACAAGGATCGACAACGGCGATATCTCGGTCATGTGACAATTTCACAATTTTACGATCGTCCTCTTTTTATTTATTTTTATAATAAAATTAGAAAAATATAATGAAATAATGAAATTCATATTTTTATAATGAATAATAAAAATTAATTTTTTATAATAAGTAACGGATTTTCTCAACGACGATGTTTCATTGATGATTTTTGTCGATTCCACTTGTGTACACGATAGATAGGTTGCTTCGCTAATCGAAGCGCTCGATTCCCAACTCGCGTCATTTTGAATCGAGCTTCTTGCAAAAATTGAGTAAAATTTATATAAATTTCTGATCGTTCCGAGGCAATAACGCATCTGCAGAGAGATATTTCGCGATCGCGTGATGTATGCTGGAACGTTTCCCAATTTAAAACTGTCTTGTCTTCCAGCCTCTCGTATTTAAAATGCGGGATTAAACAGCAGCGAGAATTTATCGTCAATCTGTCGCGTTAAGTCCGGTATACGAGCGCGCGCTGATCCCTTCGTGAGCAAAGAGGATTCAGCTGGGGAGAACCACCGTCGGCATAATAATTTCTCGTTTCAAGAGTCGCGATCGTCCCTCCCCGATATTCTAGCCGAATAATCATTCAAGAAAGAGAAGGACAAAAAAGGATTCAAACTCCGAAAGCTCTCGCGTTGCGCGCTATATGGCGACTAATCAAGCAGGATCCGCGCGCAACGTAATCCACGTTTTTTCTCCCCTTTCGAGCCCCTAATCCGCCGGTTTATATCTTATCCTGCTCATATGTACGTCCATCGATACGCAACGCGACACGCACGCACGCACGGCGCGGCGGCGCGCAGCAAGGGCACACGCCCGCGTAGTCGCGCGCGCGGTGGCCAGTGAAAGTCGCGGCTTTTGCGCAACGAGATCGCCGTTGTCTCCTTCGGATACTGGCACGACTTTAAAGGCTCGATCGCGTCGAGACATTCGGCGTGACTAGGCGTTCACGTCATACCTCTGCCTGCCTGCGAGCGCGACGCGGAGGAAGCGCGAGCATCTCGCACGATCAGTCATATAAATGCTCGTAATTAAAAAGAGAAGCAATTTTTGCGAAATGGATCAACGTTATGTTTTTTTTTGTTGCGTTGTTTTCTAAATGGAACGCGAATTCGCTATTTGATCATAAAAATGAGAATAATATTCAATAAAAATAAAAAAAGTCGATTTTCCTCCTGAAAAAGTTAAAAAATCATAAAGTCGATTTCCATGCGCGTCTGTGTACGAATAGAATGCGTTTTGCCTAGAGATATCGTTGGTATCATTCATTTATCTATTTTTATATCTATTCTCATTCTATTCTCCACGTTTTGAGCACGGACCGGCCACGACGTGGCGAGCGTAAGATTTATGGACTGCCGAGCGACTTACGAAATGCGAACAGACATTTACCGAGTGTTAGTGACCACCTAATCACCGCGACAACCATCTGTTATTTTAATTTCGTGTATTTCCTGCTGTTATCGACAGATGACGTCATTAAATCCCGACGTTTCCGCCTGAAATACATCAGCGTTTCCATAAAACAAAAAAAGAAGAGAAAAAAAGAGAAAAAAAAAAACAGAAAAATCGCGACAACACCCAGGCGAAATGACAGATTCATTTCCCAGCTCTCGTTCCACCGTTTTGTCTCCACGAAATCATCGTCTCGCACAGTTGCCATCTTGTCCACCGTAATATATAGGCCTTCCATCCTCGCGTCTCAGAAGCGATCCTCGCGAGCAGGAATATAATAAATCTGTCATCCTCCCCCCCTCCTCTCATTTCTAAGCGCTTCCGTATTTCTTAGTGGTACAATGTAACCGCGACGAGGCGATGGAACGAGCGAGAAGGCGAGCGAGCGGCACGCACGCTTCTCGTGACCATTCCGTGCGGAATTCTCGCCGGCGGTGGTACTTTTATGTAACGCAGTTCCGCGGAAAAGTATAAGTCACCCCGCTGCGCGGCGACATCCGTGAGTAATCACGTCGTCGACGTGTTTACAAGCATCCGAGAAAAGTTTTGTCATCGTTTCCAGATCCAGACACGGCGAGCCGCACGATGATGCGTAAATCTTTAATTGTTCGGCCGGCACCTCTCTTGGGAATTATCTCAAGGGGACAAAGTGACGCGCGAGCGATGATTAATGCACATGCGTAATTTATAATATTGCACCTCGCCGCAAATTGTCTTCTCGGTGTCCCGCGCGGCTCGCGTGAGGATTGTCGATTGTTGATTGTTCATAAGTTTGCCACCCTCCCTTTTTATCACAATGCATAGTAATAAATACCGAGTTACTGCGCTCGCGTGTCTTTAATTGCAGATTCACCATTGAAAAAGTTCCGAGAGTCACTCCTTGCGACATTGGTGAATGTGCGGTATACTCTTTCCGCGCTGTTCCGAAACGCAGTGGCTCCGAAACTCTATCGCCGACTTCGTGCGTCGGTTCTCCGAGAAAGTTCCTCCGTACCTACACACATATATGCATTTATAGAGAAAGTAGTCCTAGCAGATAAAATATTCACGGGGAATATTTATCAAGCGAGAGCTCCGCGTCACGCGTATTTTTATCGCCGTCGCGTTGCTGAGATTTATTTCCCGGGTGGAACTTCCGCGTCTGCGGATTCTGTAAAATGTACAACGATTTATGTACAATAATTCATCAAACTGCAGGTCTCTCCATCGATAAACGCAATAATTTATTATGCACAATTTAATGTCGCGTGTAATAATTCTTTCAATAACGAGACCCTTCTCCTCGATACTCAAATAATACATAAATAATATCCGTTGTTTGCAAGATGCGGGATCTTTTAAGATATTCGCGATTGCCGCGGGGCGTCTTGTACAAAGTCCTCTTCACATTCCTCCGTGTAGGTGGCGCGACGCGAGGCCGGCGTTGGCGGTCTTGTATCGCGTGGGACATCTCGCCATGATCTGACCATCATCGAGGGCCTCTCTCGCTGATGATCCTCCCTGCATCCTCCGCGGTGTACGAAACACGTACGTGCAGCTTACACGCGACTTACACGATGTTGAGCGACTGGTATGGCCGTGCAGTCACGCCAAGTCGTAATCGGCACGATAATCACGTGCCAGCGCCCAAAAGAATGTCAATGTGCGTGGCTCCGGCTTCTGTTCTCGAAGAAAATTGATCACGCAGTCGTGTTAACGAAAGCATGTGTATGTACGCGTGCACACCGTGTATGTACGCGTCCGTTTCTCTCTTTCTCTGTCTGTTTGCCTGTCTGTCTCTCTGTGTGACAGGAAGCGGCCAAGGTTGGGTGGCGCATCGTCGTACTGTGTCATGGAATCGATTACATCAAGTGTGTATCCTCGGAGAGAAGTGTGCCAAGCCTCGGCGTTGCACAGAGCCGCGTTAAATCCGCAAAGTCGTGACTTTGAAAGCATATAATTCCTCTCGCGGGATTACGCGTTTAAAAAGAAAAAAACAACGGAAAAATCTTTGAACGCTAATAGAGCGGAGGAAAGAAGACACAGAAGTAAAAGAAGAAGAAGGAGAAATAAAATTCGATCCGATTGGAGTTCTTGCGGGCATCTCTCCATAAATCTTTCGGTACCTTTTTAATCTCGCGCTCCATCTCTGCCTCTGTCGAGTCTTCGTCGTGGTCTTCGTGCTCGTCCTTTTACGTTTGGCTATCGCGGAGTGCATTCTCGGGCGCAATTACAGAGTGCAGCCTAATGAAACTCTCGGGGCCATAAAGAACATGCACACGTACACACGGCACGCATGCACGGTGTGCGCTCGCGCGCCCGCGTTAGATACCGCAGAAATGCAATAATGATAAGGTGTTAACTATGTATTTCTGGTAATAACACGTCTCGCCGAAAGAAAAAGCTACTTCTCTAATTACTCCGGAGTGAGGAAGCCACTAAAGCACGCAACGTAATGATCCGGTTCGACGATCCCGTGCGATCTCGGCCCGATCCCCGTCAAAAGTGCGGCCACGCCGCCGCTAACGTTTGCCGACCCCGCGGCTCGTGCTAGCTCACCCATAAAGTAACAGTTCAAGCTGTATTACCGGCGAAATACCGATACCGAAGTCGAGTTGGCGAGGAGATTGCCAGCGGAACAAAGGGCAGACTCCGCTGCGAGGTTCCGCGACGAGAACGACCGCACTCGCACTCGCGCTGGTACCACGTGGTCTCGCGAGTTCGCGACTCATCGCGTCGATCATCGGCCGATCATCGATCGCGGCGCGACTCCGACACGCGCGTTTCACGCTCCGCTGAGACAACTTTCACCGTGAGTGATCCCTCACTTTGATATTTCAGGACAGCGCGCCATGCGACAACCCTAAGGGACGGAGAGGACGAAGACCGAAACGGGATCAGAGCGAGAGCAGCGTGAGCGGCTAAACCAAGCGAAGGTACGTGCAGGTTTCTCGAGATCTTGTTCTTGAGCTCTCTTGATCTCCCATTGAGAAGCGACTCTTCCTCGAGTCACCTCAGTGGTCGGTCGTTAATTTTTCTCTCTTGTTCCACGGTTTCGCATTTTCGATTGCGCAATCTCCGCACGTAATAAAATGATCGCACGTAACTCGGAGGAATTTTTCGAAAATCAGTCGTGCACTTCTTGGGTAATAACTATCGGAGCGATTAAGATCGGTGGGGATAGTTTTACTTTCTAGGAGGCAATAACGTACGCGGTCTCAAACGTGAGTTCCGTCGAAAGCGAGGTTCTCCGGTAAAAGCGGAACGAGCAGCGACTTTCAGCTGACGCTTAATTTAGGGTCGTTGCGCGATATTTGACAGCGAGAGTTCTCGTGTCAGCTAATTTATTCGCATCACCAGTCATTACCGACTCGCAGGAACGGCTTCCGCCATTCATCGCGCACTTCCGGTCACCGTTGAGTAATATCGGGCAGCCGCGGAAGATCGCAGAGACTAGTCGCGATTAATCCGATCTGCGGTAACTTACCGCGCGTCATTACCATCATTACATATCCAGATAATTAAATAAACAAAGAAAATTAATGAAATAAGTAACAACAAAACTAATTCAACCGACACAGAAAACCGCGAAAGTCTCCCGCGGAAGCTGCAGTTGGACGCTCGTCATCGCCGTGATCATCGGGTTCGGAAGCGCGTTTCGCGCGGAATCCGCACGCTTCAGGCCGAGATGAACAACGACACGACGCGCGGCCGGTCAGTACAACCGGGTATTTTGTTAGCGTGCACCACCGCGAGCGCGTATTACCGCGGTGCGGCCTAACGGTGCAGGCCGGTCCGGCGCGAGTGCATCGAAGCGTGCCCGAGAACTCTCCTTCGTTCGCGGTCCTGCATCACGGTTTGCTGCAGTCATCGTGGGACGCGTGACCGAGGCCCTCGAAGACGAGCGAGCGGGGACGGCGCGCGGCTCCCCGCGCGATTTCTCGCGCGTTCGCCACGCTGGTTTCCGCGCGGGCGCGCGCGTGTAACGACGACGCGACGGCCGCGCAACAATGATCGATCCACCGGCGAATCCTACCGGCTTCTGCCTCGGGAGCTAATGGAATCAGATTGATTCAGTCGCGCGGAGACGTAACTCATTCAGCGACGCGGGCGCGCTTCACGTCGCGAAAGGTAAGCCTCGAAAAATCTCGAAGAGAGTCTTTGATGCTTAAAAACTGTTCTCAGCAAAGAATAATCTTCAATCTTAACAAAAATAAAATATTTGAAGTAAAGTGATTTAACGCTGAATAGATGCGATGATTAAATTAAGTTGGAGAGATTTCGCGAGATTTCGTTTCTGCATTTTGGGGTTGCGTAATTAACATCATACCGCGGCGCGCGGTTACGGTAAGAGCGAGGCTGATGGAGTCGTTATCGTGCCGGATCGGGGCGGTTTTGCGTTAAGCACGCCGACGGATAACGCTGCACCGGGGAGCCTTTTTTTACGGGGGTTTTTTACCGGACACGGTAGCCGCCGCGGCCCGGGAAAGCCGAGATTGCGCCAGCGGAAGGCCGGATATCAATCGCATCCTTTTTTAATGGTCCCGCCGCTGCGCGAATAATGGCCGCGCACACCATAGGTATCTCCGGGCATCTCCCGGTGAGACGCGGGGCCCGCGGTGAGGGGGAAGAGTGACGGTCGGGCAC
The DNA here is from genome assembly GCF_003672135.1 of Ooceraea biroi. NCBI lineage: Eukaryota > Metazoa > Arthropoda > Insecta > Hymenoptera > Formicidae > Ooceraea > Ooceraea biroi. Next base: position 16,017,520 of record NC_039506.1, on the reverse strand, counting down.
GATAGAATCGCAATAAAGATCCGAGACGCGTTGCGCTGGAACGTAAGCAAAGTTGCTGTTGCAGAAAGGGCATGACTCAACTTTTCTACGAAAATAAGTTCCATCGCGGGAACTGTACCGTTAGGGCAGCCTCGGCGATCCGCGCGGGAAGGTCTCGAGTCGTGCGGCTCTCGAGGTTAAGGCGCTTGTTTCACGCAGCTGTATTTCTAATCGTATATACCTCCCTATATAAGCTCTTTTTAGATATATTAGGTTGTAAAAGTTCGTTATTTAATTTTTTTTTCAATGAAATAGACGAGAATTTCGGGAGGACAGAATTATACCGCAAAGATGGCGAATGGAGGAACAAAATGACGCATATGTAGTTGAAATGTATATTTAAACATATATGTAATAATTTTGTCTCGGAATTTCACTAAAACAAATGTTACAGACGTTTGTTACAATCTAATATAATACCTATTTATTTTCTGTGTCCTCATGTATATTTATGATACATACCTATAATTTTCTTTTTCTGTTTTTTCATTTGAGAAATACATTATAATGAACGGCTGTGCAAAACTATCTGTTGCTCTCGAAAAATTTCTCTCGCGATATGTACGTTCCTTTTTTCTTTGATATTATGATTTCACATTTTCTTTATATACATCGTATAGAAATTGAGAAATAAAAATCGCATAATTTTGCCCTCCTCGTCCTCGAAATCCGATATCGACAAGTTTGTATCTGTAAATGATAGAAAAGCGAGTAAAGTTGCGAAAGATGAATTAGCGAAATTGAGCAAAGCCGTCGCCCCACGGGAGACACCCTGGGAGACGGCGATACCCTCGCGCGGACGTTCTTATCCCGCATCTGTCATTCCGCCTTTTACTGCGAAAGGTACGACGATAAAGAACACGCGTTTCTGCTTTCATCCTTACGCGCCTGCACTCGCAGGGTTTCCCACCATCAGCAGCGGAATTAATGACATTATCGAAACCTCGGTAATGGGGCTGTTATTTTCAATTTCGCGATACCGTCAAAGACAAACGTTCGATGGAGAGAGAGGGGGGGGAGGGGGAACGAGAATAATTAAGGATCATAAAATTATTTTCGTAATAGGCGTCTTAAAGTATCGCGCGAGTGGCTCGTTTCTCAGCGGCCACGGGAGGCTGGGAAGTGTAATATTACCGAAGGGACGATAATATGATTTAGCACGCGGCCTACGGTGCCGCGTTAGGGGCGCATTTTTATTTCAATTTAACTCGCATCGCGCGGAGGAGGAAGCACGTGCGCGCAAGCGCGATATGTTAATGCGGCTGTAAGACGATACACGGATATCGCGCGGATGCACGCGCGGATGGTATCGTCTCTCGCGGTGCATCGTCAATTAAATCGTATTTCCTCCGTTAACTGTTTCTTTTGCGCGTGCATCAATTAAATAATTAAGTAACCGACGCGCGCGATTCGCGGCGCGCAGCAGCGGATTCGCGACGGAGAAAGGAAACGCAGGAAGCAGGAAACGCTACAATTGCCATGAGATTCTCTTGCGATTTCACGCGCGTTACTTTCCGCGTTCTCGCGATTGAGGCCTCGCGTCGAAGCCCTCTCTCTCTCTCTCTTTCTTTCTTCTTGTGCGAAGCTATAAAGTTTAATTAATGAGGCTTAACAAACTAGCCCCGCAAAGACTCGCCGTCCGCGATGTCCTGGAAAGACTCGCACTTATTAGTGCAACACGTCATCTTCATTTTATTAGAAGATAAAGCGCCATTAATAGAAAAAGTGACAAATCTGCGCGAGATGGCCCGTATATCCTCTGTTATTCTTGCGTATAATTTATAATCTCGTCGAGTATCTCGAAGCGTTTGGCTAATCCTGATGTGGTTTATATATAGCGCGCATCACGCGCAGTTAACCCACTAATATAACCATTTCTATCCGCCGCGATATTTGCCGCTAATAAATGGCCCGTCCCACCCGCCATTGCGGTAGATCATTCTTGAATTATGCACTCATCGCGCGCCCAATTTAGGCTCACAGAGCGGAGTCTTTTACGGCGCGTTGGAGCACCGACACTAAACTGCTCTATTCGATTCTATTTTTAGCGACTGATAACCACTCCGATATAGTCAAATCGTTCTTTTGCATATTCATAGTAGGATAATTTCAAATAAACACGTACCGTTTTGCTTTGTCAATGCTACACAATAATCTCTTTTATTTCCGAATCGTACAAATATCAAAATTATCCTCTTCCTTCAAGCTTATGAGATCGCTAAAATTCTCTCTTTCCGTTAGGGATCGCAAATCCATCTCGAGTGGACTGTCGCCGCGAGAAGAGCGGATATTCTTAACAATTATTTGTTAATATTCTTGATGTGAGCACGCGCTGACCGCCCGCAAGACGATACGATTCGCGAACCATCCACGGGCGGCTTCTTACGCGCTACTAAGCAGCAGCGAGCAATGAACGGCGAACAATGTGCGGCGTGCACGCGCGCGCGCGAGCTGGTTTTAAACGAACGGTAATGCGCGTCGCGCGGAATTCCGCAAATCGACGACAGTGACGACGAAGACGAGCGAATGATTCACGCGCATGAATTATCCTCGTCTAGTATTTACGACGACGACGATGAGGACGATGAAGCGGATGAGGAGCGCGCACGAAAGAGACCGGCGCGGCGCGCATTTTTGATGCGCGTGCAGTAATGCCTATAATTTGTGCGTTTGCTTAGTGCAATTACTGGCGGCGGACGTAACAGTATCTCGCGGTAAACAGCTCGCGGGACTCGCGGTCTGCGCAGATACAATCGTTTCGTATATCATTACTCTCGCGATATGTCATCTTCGTTTTCATAATTCATAAGGGACAGGATTCTTCTCTGTCTTCCTGCCTTCCGCTTCTCTCTCTCGCGCGCGCGCGCGACTTGCGCAAAGCGTTATTGCGCGCATTACCGCTCGGCAATTACGCGTCCCATAAGTCGCGGGACGTTTAACTTTATCGGCTGGTAGCGGAATCTCGATGCGATCGCATCGATGCGCCGAACATCGGGGATTAGACCGCATTTATCCGCTTTATGTGTGTGTGTGTGTGTGTGTGTGTGTGTGTGTGCGCGCGCATACATGTATATCGGAAGGAAACGTCACGGGAACGGATAACGGCTTTCTCTGCTCCAGTTGAGTACGAGAGAATTGCCGCTTAATCCAAGAGGAGCCGCGATTGCGAGCCGTTGTATAGAGTGTACAGAGTGCGACAAAAATGATCCTTTTTTCCTCAAATGTCCCTCGACGAACGCTGAATCCACTGTTGCTCAATAAATTATCAATTCTTTATACACGATTGTTTTAGACGCAGGGAAATTTTGAGAATTAAAAATACGCGAAAGCAGCGAGGGATTTAAGACGGTTATTTTTTGCTACCGCTACATTTCAATATAAAAAAAATGAAAAGATGGTGAAGGACTCTCTTTGCCTTTGCAGAAACGAAAGAAAAATATTACTGCCACATATATCTCTTTCACTTATCATGCGTCACACATACGTAATGCTGATAACAAACATGATAATTTAAGCGAAGAATATCTCCCAATAAATCGTTTTAAACGTCAAGTGCTCGTAATAAATCGATGTTATTTCCTATTTTGCGAATAGTTTTTCTGACTCGGAGAAAGTGCGGGATTTCTGATACACCGTGTACAGAGAATGTGATGACGAGCGATCGTGCTACGTATATACACGTGGACCCGTGTGAATCGAGAGATGCGTACAAACAATGACGTAGCTGAAATGTACAAAGGAAAACTGACTGGCGTTTGAGAAGTCGCTCGTGGGAATGTGGACAGTCAGGTCGCTTCCTCGTACCTCGTGGATGATTCCTGGGGAGGACAATGATTCCGATCTTTATATAATGTTACGCATATTGCACATGCGACGTATCGCATTCGCTATTAAAGTTCATTACTGTGCCAGTTAGAATAATTGCGACTGCAAAATGCGTGTCACGTATCACGATATCTCTCTCGATCCATAATAATTCATATAAACGCCACGATTATAAAAGTATTATAAAACCGTGATCGTTAATCCTCGGCCAAAGTGTACAAAGGTACAAAGATCACCGGAGCATGGCTTCTAGATAGTTTATTATCGGAAAATGCATCGCGATGTCACACTCGCGTCGCGATATATCTCTGCGACCTCGCCATGCGCTTCAATGTCCTCTAACTAGAAATATTTCACGGCAAAAGAACAAAAGCGTGAGTCATTAATCTGGTGCTTGCTTTTTCCGCAGACGTAACGCGGTCCTTTGTTAAACGGACGTATTAATTACACTCCCGCTATCCCCCTATTATTTCCTGGGGACGCTGTCGTCCAATCCGTTTTATGACATTTTCTTCGTCGGTTCTACCAGTTTTTTTGAAAGATCGCTCTTGTCATGTCGCAGATGCTGCCGAAACTGATGGTCCTGCTCTGGGCGGCAATTCCGATTGCGCTGACCCAGAGCAATTATGCGTCGCAAGGCAACAGCATCGAGTATCAGCCGGGACTGCCGCCGAGCACGGTCCTCGACGGCAAGGTCACCAAGCTGGACGATATCTCGCCGATCATATTCCTGAATCGCACGAAGGCATACCTGAACTGCGGCCAGGGTAGCATGGAGGTCGAGCTCAAGTTCGAGGAGCCATTCTATGGGGTGGCTTATGCCGACTTTGATCGCAACAGCGCCTGCATATTTAAGGGACGCGGCGCGACTACTGCCAAACTGGAGCTACCTCTGAAGGGTACGTCTCTCAAAATAAATGTTTCATGGTCATACGTCGCCTATTTTCCGTGAAATTCTCGGAACTAAGTTATTGTTTAAGTCAGGATATAGGAGAGTGAGTTGTAAATATGTAATAATGTTTCAATAAGTTGTGTTTCATTTGTGAAATAAAAAAGTAAGTTGCAAACGCGTGATGGTAGTTCAGTTATTGTAAATTCGCCGCGTTTGAAGCAGTGTTAAGAAAATAAGTAATTTTATTTAGGTGAAATAAGTGACGTCCGTTGGTTGAGGATATTCAATTACGTAATTGAATACTTTGATAATATTTGGCAAATTTATGTAATTTAAATACAATTACTATACATGGCCGCAACTATTCACAGTTGCATGTGGGAAGTATTTTCATTTCAATTGGATTTAGCCCTTACCTTCTCGGGGTCATCTATATTTCAGGATGCGGAACGAAGCAGGATCCCTTGCGCGTGTTCACCAATAATGTGGTGGTCCGCTTTCATCCCGGATTAGAAATGGACGGGGACGAGGTCATCACTATAGTCTGCAGATATCCTCCACCTGTAGCGTCGGCACCACCACCGCTGCCCGCCAGCATGTAAGAAGAGTCTTCTGTAAAATTTTTACCGCGAATAATATTATCAGCCACGGCGGATGAGCAACTGATTTAAGCTCTTCTTCATACATTGTTGAAATAACGGAAGTCTTTTCCTCAAAGAGAGCCATCGACTACCCTCGCTAGATTGTTCTGAATGATGCTGAAATGGTCATTACGCCGTCATTACATGCAATCAAATTTAATACGCAACGCAGGTCATTAACGGTTAAGGAAACGAACGAAACAAGAGATACGTGCGTTTCCGGCATTTAAAGCTGCGAAACATCCGCGAAGGAAGGACGCCGAGCATCGCCACGGTTGCCGGCAAGGACCGCGCAATATCGCGTCATACGAATCGCGAATAAAGAAGCAACGCTCCATATTCAGTACGTGCGTGCCGTGACGACATGCCTTTGTTTCCCGCACAGTCCAGTTACATTTGTAGATACTGAGCTCCAAGATGCTATGCACCGCACCGCTAATGCGATGATGATGGCGAAGCGGCGCGAGTAGCCGCCGCGCGCCGACTCGCTTGCTACTTGCCGTTTATCCTCTTTCCGTCCTCTCTTCGTCTCTCACCTCTCTTCCATGAGAGAGAGAGAGAGAGAAGAGAAGAAAGAGAGAGACCGCAAAATCATGTATCGCTTCAACTGATCCGAGATTTCCGCCAGCAGATCGGCCACGTTGGCGCCCGTGCCGGTGACCGAGCCGCCGCTCAAGGGCTTCCAGATCCTGATGATCATCTGTGCGATCCTGTTCCTGTCGCTGCTGCTGTTGGGTCTCGGCTGCTCCTACATGTGCCTAAAGCGCCGGAACGTCCGCGTGGTACATCGCCACCCGTTCGAGAGCGCCACCGGCTCGGAAATAACGAAACTGTCCGGCTCCTCCCTCAGCCACATCACCATGTTCGAGGGCCTGAAGATACCGCGCGCGCACGCCCTTCTACACGCGACCGCCGTGTCCACTTCCGGCAGCGAGGCGAACCTGGTGATCGATCATTCGGACACACTGCCGAGCGATTATCCGAGCGAGAGCCACTCCGAGGTGAGGCCCGATAATTGTCTAAGAAGACGGATGATTGCGCAGATGGGAGAAGATGAAAGGAGAACGCCGCGCGCGTTAATCCCATTAGCGCTGGGCTATGTATAGAAGCCCGGGCGTATTTTTGTCGCGAATCTTAATTCGTAGTCTAGAAATCATGAAAATCCACATGCGTGTAACAGCTTTATTGCAAAGTAATTAACAGACTTTGTTTTTTTTTTGGAAATATAGGCATATTAATTTATCTTTTAATGTGAAAAGATTAACGGACGTTCCTCAAGCATCGTTCCAGTTGGAAACATGCCAAGTGGAGAAAGATTGCATAGCCGAACAGTATCAAGCACGCTTCATCCTTCACAGGTGGACGAGGAGCGCTCGCTGCCCGTGTCTTCTGCCGGGTCCTACGACAACAAGGCGTTTGTGGATCACCACGAAGTCCAGCGCCAGGAGATACGCACTTCCAGCTCCCTGTACTCCGAGACTGTCGCCGCCGAGGTGGATACTTCGTCGATGATGGCCGTGAACGCATCGAGGGTCATGGTGCCGCGACATCCGGTGGCTGTGCCGATCGAGCCTAAATTCGACGTGCAGATGCGCGTGAAGAGGGCACCGCCACCTCCACCGAGCCCGCTGCCTTCCGAGTCCGATGTGGCGAGCATCGCCCTCGAGCGTAACTTGACGACCATCCTGGAGAGAGAGGAGACCAGCCGCTCTATGGAGAGCATGCCCTACCGCATGACGACCTTCTCATATGTGCCCGAGCTTCATGGACCTCCCGGCGGCGCGTCCTCCACTTCTACCATCTCGCGGCAGCAGACACCTCCGGTGTATTCTAGGATCCTCCGCAAGCAAGCTGAAAGAGAGACCACTGTAATACAGGAGAAGCTGCCGACGTCGCCAACTGATCAGCTGCCGCCACCGTTGCAGCATCATGAGATCCGCCGGCCGCGCTCCCTTACTTCTCTAAACACTGAGCTGACCGAGACCCGCTCGTTGACCGAGGTGACGGACGCGTCCCACGCCAAGTATCGCGTGGCGAGCATTTTGGCACCCACGCCGCCGCCCCCGCCACCCATCGCGCCTACTACGGCCACCACTGCGACCCACACCGCTGTTCAGCACCGGGAACACCGTCTGCTGCGCGAGGAGATGACAGAGCCGCTGGTCGAGCCGCAGGTGGTCGCACCACGCCGCCCGGAGATCACGACCCACGAGGTGGACGACGTGTTCCTGCGCACCGTCACCGAGAAGAAGACGATCGAGGACATCGAGCGGCACAGCCGGCAGGTGACCGAATACCGGGCGCGGGCGCAACAGCCTCCGGATCTCAAATGGGACGTGACTATCAGGAACTACCCGACTGAGGGCCTACCGCCGCCGCCACCCGAGTGGGAAAACTTCTCGGACGTGAGCTCTTCTTCGAACCTGACCATCACGAACGAACCGACGAGCCGAGACGACGAACCGGATGTGAACATTGAGCCGACCTACACCACTCGCGCCGAGATTCCATGCAGGCCGCTGCCCGCCTCGCGACGCTCCCTCGACGACGCCGACGCCGACTGGTACACCAGATTGGCACGCGTGCTGGAGCCGCGCTACGCCACCGAGCTGACCGACGAGGAGCGCGCCAAGTGGCGCGAGATCATCACGACGGAGAGCACCCTGCGTACGTTGCTGACCGAGGCTGTGGTCAAGGAGGACTACGAGCTGATACGGAAAGACGCGAGGTACGTGAACTTGTTCCCGCCGGCCAAATGGGACGTGATCATCCGGATTCTGAGCCCGCCGTCCGCGCACACCGGTTCCACCTCGTCGTCCAGCCACGGCAAGAACCACGGACCGCGCTACAAGCGGTCCAAGTCCTCAGAGTGGGACACAAGGTCCAGGCGATCCTCCCTGCCGACCCTGTACGAGTATGAGAGCGACGGCGGTAGCTCGGCACGCACCCTGGGCACCCAGAGCCACCACCTGCAGACGTCGCAGTCCGCCACGACCATGACCGGCGGACAGAGCGTGGTTGGACGTCGCCGATTGGGAGGTTCCATTCGTTCACGAGGAGGTGCCGGGGCCGGCAGCGAAGCCGATCTGAGGTCGATGTCGGAGATAACGGTGCGCGACTTTGCCAG